>NW_019173992.1:0-192108 GCF_001642475.1 Fonsecaea monophora | reverse complement strand
CCCCTCCTCACGCCAGGGACCCCCCCTTGTCCCCTCCATCTACAACTTATTTGCTGCAGGTGCAGGTGCAGTTGCTCAAGGCTCAAACCACGCAAGCCTGCAGCCGCCATGGCTTAGACCCAATCATGACCCCGGCCAGCAACATCCACTCCCACTTATGCGGCTAACGAGCTAACAATTGACGCTCATCACAAGTTGCCCTTCTTATTCTGGGGTGTTTAAGCCGAAAACAAATCCTCACCTCATGCGAACTGCGAACTCGTCTGCAAGCTCACGTTTGTGGTTCTGAGGGTTGCAGGCTGGCGGAATTGCAGGGCGTCAGTGCAAAACAGGCCTCAGCCAACCTACCAGTGTCTTTTCACTTTCGCTTTCTCTTCACTTCCCAAAGTCACTAGCTAGACAGGACTTGATGCATTACTACCTTCGCCATCACCCTCTCGTCCTGTCGACCTGAAATCTTAGGCTCCGTGTCCTTCCCCATATTTTTTTTTATTTCAATCGTTCACCTGCCTCGATCACTTTGCTCTGATCTCCCTCCTTTCTGTCTCTCATTGTCCTCCCACAACACCATTCTTCATGTCCTCGCAATAATCTGTGCTCTTGTCTTTTGCTTTGCTCCCGTCCTGTTTCTTCCGGGGCCTGTCCTTGAGTGGTTTCACCACTCTTACTGTCGTTATTGTCCGCTTGTCATTAACTTGTCCAAGCAAGTGACACGAGACCAAGACACATTGTCACCTCCAGTCATGGACTCGACGACGTGGTTCAAGGTTTTCGTCTTCTACTTGTGAGTGCTTTTCTCTGACTCGCCACCCTTGAGAGAGGGTGGAGGGGAACATCGGCCGAAATCGAGGAAACTGCCAGATTAACTAACCAAATGTAGCCTCTGGCGCTATGTCCGCCTTATTGTCAATCTGTGGGCCTTCTGGACTTTCAAGCCGATTCCCATTCCAGAGAATCCCACCCTTTGGCCTTCAGACGTCACGGTCATCTTGCCTACCCTGGACGGCGAGGGAGAGGAGCTGGAGAAAACCATTGCCTCGATCATGGAGAACGAGCCCAAGGAGTTGATTCTGGTGACAATCGACGAGAACTTGGCCAAGGCAGAGCGGACCATGGAAAAGATGCCGGCTGCCAAGTACCACCGCATCCGTTGCATGTCGGTCAAACATGCCAACAAGAGACGCCAGATGGCTCGAGCCATCCCCGAGGTCACCACCGAGATCATTGTGTTTGCCGATGACGACGTCACGTGGCCTGAACGGACTCTCCAATGGATGCTGGCCCCGTTCGAGGACAAGAGATACGGAGGAGTGGTGACCTGTCAGCGCCTACGCCGGGCCGAGAATCCCACCTTCTCTCAGCGTATCTACGGCTTTCTGGGGGCACTCTACCTGGAGCGTCGGAATTTCGACTGTGCGGCCACCACTCACGTCGATGGAGGTGTGCCATGCTTGTCTGGGCGTACCTGTGCCTACCGCACAAGCATCCTCCAGGACGTGAATTTCACCAACGGATTCACAAATGAGAAGTGGTGGTTTGGCCAATTCCAGCTTAACGCTGATGACGATAATTTCCTTACGCGCTGGATGGTCTCGCATCGGCATGAAACCTACATGCAATACCATCCCGAATGTGAAGTGCTTACCACCCTCGAAGACAACCCGAAATTCCTCAAACAATGTTTGAGGTGGGCACGCAGCAATTGGCGTAGCAATCTCACTAGCATGTTTGCTGAACGTCATATTTGGCGGTAAGTGGTTGAACCCTGTTCCCTGAGTCTTGCTGGGGAGATTTCGACCCCTCGGTTCTTTTCGAGAGGATTCTTGGCGACTGACTATCTTTGTCCCCTTCCTATCAGCCGACAACTGTACAGCGCGTACGCGGTTCATATCACGACATTGATGCCGCCTGCCATTCTCGGGGACGGACTTCTCTGGCTCTGTTTAATCAAGGGCGTTCGTGACTGGCCGGCTGACCAAGCCTTGACTACCATCTATGCCTTTGCAGCTTGGATGATTTTCTCCAAGTTCATCAAGCTGGTCACTCACTTTGTCCGCTACCCGGTCGACATCCTCCTGTGGCCGGTCTCTGTACTCTTTGGGTGGTTTCATGGAGCCATCAAAATCTATGCCGTAGTGACATTAGGCGTGGTATGTTTGGTTGATACGATTGCGGACTCTGTGAGCGCAGCTAACTTGCTGTACCAGACCACCTGGGGCAGTCGACCCAACGCTGACGCCAGCGACTCTGGAAGAATGATCCGCCAAAAGAAACCACACTGTTACGAACCTGGAGACGAAAAGTTGCATGAAAAGCTTCTACCTAACGACGAGATGATGACCTATGCCAACGACCAAAAACACTACCAACCTCCCTCCGCATAACTCCCCCGCTCCTCATATTCCTAATGAATTTTCTCCGTGATCGAGCCTAGATCAGACCAGGCACAACACATCTTTCTTGCGGACCCCAGATTTTTACAGTCGGTCGGATTAGTTTTCCTTTTTTCCAATATCAAGCACATTCTTTCGAAAAGTTCAAAATGGGAGATTGTCAAAATTGAGACCAAAACGGACGGCAGACGGGAAGGTGGGAGGCTATTTTTCTTCGATCCACAAAAGCTCAGCACAGTTCAAACTTGTGTCTTGTACTACCCCGGGATAGGAGCTGGATTTCACAGCCAAAAACAAAACAACAGGGAACTGGGACGCTCTTTTACTGGGGGTCAAGACACTTTATCACTTTCATGTTCACTTCATTCTTCAAGGGCTTGGAAGGGGGTTTCCAAGCTCCTTCTGGCTCACATATGCATTACTGGGGGGAGCTTGGGACTTGCTTCATGACTTGATATTGTAAATAGCGAGTTTTCTTTTTCTTCTTCTCTCTCCCCTCGTGATGGGCCGTGGTGGATATGGGAAACGAAGCATGAACCTGGGAGCGGATGGACAGAAATGAATGGATGGGCGGATTGATTCTTTTTTTTTTACATTGTGACCACCTTCTTTCTGTGGTCTGGAATGACGGTATGGAAATGCAATGGGATCTGATTTGCGGTGGGCATTGAAGGGGCTTTCTCATCACTCATTTTCTCTTCTTTTTTTTTTTCGCGGTCTGCAAGCACAGCGAGCTGGATATTTCGTGGGTATGAGCGACGGGACATGACGGACAGCATGACGAATGACAGACAGAAAACAGAAGACAGACAGACAGATCTCCTCGAGTTTTGCTTTTCGCTTTTTCCATTCCAAAATTGGGGCGGCTGATACTGAAATTGAAACCTGTTTTCGTATAATCGATTCCTGCTCGTCGTCGTTTTCAGTATGGTCCTCCTGTATCTTGAATTTTTCAATTAGATAATAGGAGACAAAAACCGGGCAGCGCAGGAAGTTCGTCCGACGGATTTGCGTGGATGGATTCGGGGTGGAGGGGAAGGGAGGGTTGCATTTGTTTTTGCCTTTGCATTTTTGATTGTCGTCGTAGCTTTGTCCTGGTGTCAAGGTGTCACAGGTGGCCCGGCAGTTCCAGTTTCAGGTCCCAGTCCCAGTCTCAGTCCCACCAAGGATCCCTTTGTGGGATCGGAATCCAAGCCCAAAGACCCCCGAAAGTCTATCCGAACAGCAGCGATAACAACAACAACAATAATAATGAAACCACCTGAGCTGTGATGGAAAAAACTTCTCTTGCGTGCGAGAGTGTGGGAAAGTGAATGAGTGTGCGCCTGTCTTGTTTGCGACGCATCTAGCAGAATTTTCTTCTTCTTCTTCTTCTTCCACTTCTCTTCTTCCACTCCTGGACGCCTGTATTTCTCGTTCGTCAATCAGTCATTCACTGACTCGCTGCCATTGTTACTGTCCGAGGCGATCGGCTCTCGAACCTATTTCGGACACAACAAAAGTCCCCATCCCTGTAGACGCGGTAGCCTTTCTCCTGGGGATGTTGGCTTGGCTCTTATGAAATTCCACATTTCTGTATGAGTTCAAGAGCTTGGAAAGAGTGGAAAACTCCAGGTAGAAAAGGACTTCTTACAAAAACAAAACTCCCTTTCCTTGTCTCGTGAGCCTCCTGGCGTCAATCCCAGATGGCTTCTCGATTGGCAGTTACATGACTTGTATAACAAGGCTCGTACAACACCAGGTTGGCGCGAACTCACAACCAGAGGGGTTTCTGAGGGATTGAAATCTCCCGGATTCTTCTCCTACTTCCCTCTTGCGGTTGCCACCGGTAGATGGCATATGTAGATGCCACGTTATCACCCGATATGGCCCCTTTCAGTTGTCGTCTGTCCATCTTCTGGACCCGGAAACTATCCCCATGCAGCTTTCTGCAAGCCTCGTATTCTCGTCTGTTCATGCAGGAGCTGCAGCTGCTGTGTGACAGAGGCGTTGATAGCTTATTCTGTCGCACAACGTCCCTGATAAACGATGGTGGGTGTTCATGTCGTGTAACATTGCAGTCCAATGCACGCAGTTCAAGCATTTCCATCTTTCCGCCCACGCCTGAGGGGTGTGGCTGGCTTAGCTGCTGTGTCACGCAGGCGTGGCAAGCCTCTGATCTCTGTGATCTTGACGTTTGACGCAGGAGACGAATGGGTGGTCAAATTGTCAACCACTTGTCCAGCTCGTATAATTCCAGCTGGCGTGGGACAGCATAATGCAAGTTGCCCACAATCCTTCTCTTGTGCTCGCATCCTCTCGCCAGCGCACGCCCATTCTAGTCTCCTTTGCCTTTCTTGAGTCTTCTCGTCGTGCCGCAGCTCACGCGCCGTCCAAGGGCTCCACATTATCTTTCTCTTGTCGAGTCGAGGTTAGGATGTCTGCACCTCGCGCCACTGGTGCAACAGCCATAGGCGAGGGTCTTGAGGTGGGTTGACAGCACAATGAGAGTGCGGAGACAACTGTGATCCGATTCCCTGTCGCGATGAATTGTGCAGACTCTGTGTAGGCTCCTCACCAAGGCTGCAAGTTGGCAACGAGGCTTGACAGGATGCCCACAATTCGTCACCTGCGGCACTCCACTTGTCGCTCATTGAGGATCCATTGCGTGAACATAGAACTGTAGTCTCGAGCATGACAGGGAAAACACCCTGATAAGATTGGCAGAGTTCGTGTAGAGGCATGTTCAGATGTGACGACAAGAGACGTGGCTTGCAGGTGAGGGATCTAAGGATGCCTGCGCTTCCTGTCAGTGGATACCTGGGCATCAAGGAGGGAAGCGCTTCCAAAACCCCTGTAGTGATGCCCGAAGATTCACCAGGGGAAACTACTTTCGACGCATGGCCACCAAGGGTTCTAGACCACGTAGCATGGTGTTTCAGGCCCGGCAGATCATAAGAGACCTTCCCTGAACTGACGCAGTGATCCTCAATAGACCCTTTCTGGGAGGATTTCCGTAGCAGAAAATATAATGCTATGTTTCCAGTCCCTGGAGTTGGGCTTGTCCTCATGGTGGGCTAGGATGGCGAGGATGGGGAGGAATCCAAGGTACGTACTGCCGCAGCCGCCCAATTGCACCACTGTCTTCCAACCACAAAACCCTCTCAAGTCGGCTCCCAAGTCTACACGGTACAGGGGATGCCGTTGATGTGCGAACTCGTGCGAAACAGACCGCCACTCATCGACGCACCTCCGCCGTCTGCATTTCCACTTGCGAGTACATCTGATCCCACCAATGTACCTAAGTACCTAGGTGCTTCACCCTCTGCAGCTCCTCGCACAGATCGAGCCCTTCCCTCTCTCTGATTTGTCCTGGCCACCTGGGAAGCTCCTGCGCGCAATGGGCATTCGACCTGGGGGTACCGACGGGGCTATTGCGAAAGCAGTCGTGGTTCAAGTCACTTCCTGCGTCCTGCGTCCTGCGTCCGTGCTGGTCAAAGCACGACTGAATGGCTGTCTCCTCTCTCCCCATGTCGCAGTGGAACTCGGCACGGCTCGGGGCTGCTGCCTTCTTCGCACCCTTGCCTAGCATCCCCGTGGCGCTTTGAGGTACATTGGCGCTATCGAAGGCCATCCTCTTCCTTTGCAAGTCTTTGGTGTCCAGGATTCTCGGCATTTCACAAAATAGAGCGCCAACAAACGGGGCAGGACGTGCTCAGGAATTCCCCGAGGTATCTTGGGCCGCAATTGGCTATCTGCCTCACTCACCGCTGGTGCCCAAAGCAGGGCCTGATTTGGCTTGGGAGGAAATCAGGGACTCTCCCTTGCCACTGGTGCAGCCAAACATCATCAACAAAAACCCTGGTTCAAGCGACAAGGCTGCCGCACCTGAAGACCGTCACGTGCGAGGCTGATATACGGTTCGGATGCTTTATGCGGCACATCTCTCTAACTGGCAAAATACAAGACGGAAGAGAAGCCTGACCGACTAGGGATGGCGAGGAAGTGTCAACCAACAGCCAGTCCCATGCTTCCCCGTGATCGGCCACCAATTCCGTCTGTCTCACGCCCCAATGGAGGCAGACCACCTGGGCAATAATCGGCGCCCTTCAGCTTGATGGAGACACGCGACAAATGGTGGGTACCTGCTTCCAGAAGGATTTGCACCTGCATCCAAGCCCTGTAAATCTTTCAACTATGAACATGGACTAATTATTTTGCTTAGCTATCGCTTGGAAGTGATGGCCTGACCTGCATCAATGTGGCGAGGAGACCGGCCTCTTCTCAGCTTATGGGCAGGGCGCAGTCATGGATATGTCTTGCGTTCAAGCTGCTGACAGGACGTGCGCCGAGAAGTATGGTAGAATGCCGAATGCCGGAAGTGGTTTTAACTCAAACATCGTACCATACGGTTCATTTGTTGGCTAGGACCGAAAGAAAGCGCCGGCACACAACAAGCATGGTACTCGGAGTATATACGGACTATTTTATACGATGGGCTAACTCCACATTTGCAGGGACGGAAAGTGCCGGAAAGCTAAAGATGCAGCGACAAGTTCTGCTTCGTCGCCTACATATGCATCTGATCACTCGATGAGGATTTTAGCCGGGATAACTCGGGGCACTGATCGACGGAGAATGTTGTCTCTGAGATGGTCTAGCGCCGCCAGCAAGATAGCTGCTTAAAGCGCCATGACCTTCGCGGCGATTGCAGTCTCGATGAGCAGCAAACAAAACGATCGATGCAGCTGATCCTTTGCGCCAGCCGCTGATTGCGCGGCGGCACATGCCTTTGCATTGCTGCAGTATGGGAGCTGGACGATTATTGGCGACTAGCAGTGGCAAGGGGATAACCACCAAGTATCTCCTTGCTTTGCGGAAGGTTGAGCATTTATGTGCAAAAGGTCAACTGATGTTGGACCCCTTAACTGAAGGGAGATGTTTCTCCAAATCTGGCCAGGAACAAGAAGAGGTGTGCTAGTATCATGCCAACTGCAAGGCGCGCAATCCGAGCCTCATCTGCCATATTGCAGGAAGCTGGGTTGGACACTGGTGAGATAATGCACGAACTTACATTCCTCTGGGAGCAAAAGCAGCAGTGTTACAATATTCATCGATGCTCTCTATACCAACCTCTCATCTGTGTCTGACTCTCAGTGGTGACAGCATCTACATCCGTCTCTTCCACCGGCCTATGACTTGATGATGATCTGAAACCCTCACAGTATACACAGAATGAAGTGTCCCGTCCTGACCTGAGCGCGATGGTGATGGTGGTTGTGCTGAGGCTTCCGCTGGTGCTGGTGTCATGGTCTGGAATGCTCTCGAGCATGGACAAAACACACAACCACCAGCATCCAGGTCGCCACATTCCTTCCCGCGAGCACCGAGCATCATTCTTGAACTTGACATGTCTTTTCTCCAGCTCTCTTGTGGTATGGTAGTGTCTAGGGTCGAACCAGCCGCCAGCCCATGTTTGTCTCTTGAAGGTATAAGTTCAAGTCGTGCATCTGTCCTTTCAGTCAGACCGTTTCGTCAACGTCAAAATGGCAATGGCCTTTTCTTACAGATTTCTGCTCTTCTGTCTCGCTTTGTGTATCAGTTCTGTTCTCGCATCAACCCCGATAGGTGACTGGGAAGGTATCGCCGCCAGCCTGCGCAGCACCTTGGACGCCATCGAGCTGTCCCATGCACAGCATGTTCCGCCGTCCAGAGCGACGCGGTCACGGAGAGACGCAATATTTCGAGCAGGTCGTGCTGGGTATTGGAGACCGTTGGCTCGCAGTCAGCGGCTGGATCCGTCACAAGATTTTTCGGAACAGCTGAACGAGTTGGTGGGTGAGATTGGAAACGCCATCGAACAGCTAATTGAGTTGCTTGCGTCGCAGTTCACGCTTGCAACACTGTTACCTTCTCTCGCCACGTCCATGCAGTCACAACCACACCCCACCATCTTGCCCATCACCAATGTCGACCCTCACTCTCCCCTTCCGTCGCCGACCATGCTGACGAGCTATGCAACGTCAAGCGCAAGCACCTCTACGCCCTCAATTTCGATCCCATCGTCCTCATCATCGACGACTGCCACGTCCATCTCCACGTTTAACCCACAAGCCTCAGACCTCAATGTGGTCTACTATTCGCAAACGGACCTGACTCCAATCATCTCGCTGACCCAGGTCTGCGACGACCCGGCCGTCGACATGGTCATCATGGCCTTCGTCACGCATCTCATTAGCGGTGACGGCGGGGGATACCCGGCCATGAACATGGCCTCGAACTGCTGGGCGCCCAACACGGCCCAACAGGCCGTGGGAGCCACGAGGCTGCTCGACTGCGTGGGCGATGGCCTAGCCAGCAAGATCGCCAGGTGTCAGCGGCAGGGCAAGAAGGTCCTGCTCAGCCTCGGCGGGTCCGTGGGGGACCTCACGCTGCCTAGCGATGACAAGGCTATCGAGGTCGCCAACACCCTCTGGGGCCTGTTTCTAGGAGGGACGGCGAATGCCACCCTCACCCCGCTGAGGCCGTATGGGGATGTAGTTCTTGATGGGATTGATATTGGTGAGTATTTTTATTTCTTCTAATCCTTTCTCTCCTGGGGGAGAACTCCTAGCTGTTTGTATGTTGTGGACTCGTTGATCCTCATTTCTCACTCCTTACTACTTCACTTCTGGTTTTTCTCTTTCCCTCTCAACCTTGATCCATTTGGACGACGTCTCCAAAACTAACCGAGTATCTTATGGTGCCGTGAAACAGATAACGAATTGCCCTCTGCCGCTACGCACATCCCGACCCTAGTCTCGACTCTACGACAACTCATGGCTACCGACCCGTCCAAGGCGTACTACCTCTCAGCGGCGCCGCAGTGTCCGCGGCCCGATGCGTCGGTGCCCGTGGCGAGCCTCCTCAACGACATTGATTTTTTTAGTGTGCAGTTCTACAATAACCCGTCGTGCCAGCTCAGCGCGGGCGAGGGGTTCTTCGACTCGCTACGGGCCTGGTCCGACGACCTTGTCCTCGCCGGTAATACTGCCCCGACAACCCAGCGAAAGGCGAGGAGCAAGAGATCCGTCGACTTGGATGCTCGGGACGCCCCTTCTGGCTCCTCTTCCACCTCTCCAGGTGGACATGTCAACACATTCCACACCATCAACAACGGCATCACCGCCCCGCGCCTGCTCATTGGCACCCCGGCCTTCCCCGGCGCCGGCTCCGGCTACGTCGACGTTGCCACATACAAGTCCATCCTCGTGCGAGCCAAGGCCATGGGCCTGCCGAACCTAGCTGGGGCCATGTTTTGGGACGGCGCGTATCAGGAGGTCAGTGCGCAGTGGGTCAATGGCGAGAACGTCACGTTTGCGGAGGTGGTTAAGGAGGTTTTGGGGGAGTGAAGCAGGAAGAAAGGGGCGGAAGAAGGAGGAGAGGGAGAGATGAACTCGGTATCAGATACTAGAACTTGAAATGGTGAGGGGGGGAGGGGGCGAGACAAGAGATTGGTTTTGTGAGACAGAAAAAAAAAGAGAAAGAAAGATCAGAGAAAACATTTACACTAATTTAATTTGATCTGTGTCCTTCCCCCTTCCGGTGAAGGCGGCGGGACAGGGGACTTTTCACAGAAGATGAGGACTAAGGGGGAGAAGCAAATAGAAAGATACGAAAAACACGGAGGAGGGTCTACGTACCCATCGATCCATGTACTGAGATTGATACTGCAATTTGACATTGACTTTGAAAATGGCCTTGCTGCGCTGGGGCTGTAAATCAGAATCGACTACGATACCGACACCGACAATGGATGTCTTTGGAGGATCTGCGCGTCAGCGATGCGACTAAGTTTCCTAGTGGAAGTGGAAGGGAAGGGAAGGGATGAATCAATGACTGGAATGAATGGAACAGGTAAAACGTGTAGACAGTGATAAAACGAGGGCATATCTGTCCCTCGCCTCCTTTTTTATTTCCCGTTTCTTTTTCTCAAGTATAGATAGATATATGTTAGATGGTATCCGTATTGTTGTTGTTGTTTTTTTTGGCTCGACCATATCAATTATCAAAAACTACCCAAGACGTGTCCATAAAGTAACCCTCCCTATCGAATAGTATCGTATTCTCTTTCGTGGCTTATAAGAATAACATCCTAGCCCAAAGTATGATTGCACGCCCTAGTGACACGCAGTGGCTTAGTCAACGTTGATCTTGACGTACTCGCCCTCATCCTCGGAGCCAGATTTCTCCCAGTCACTCAGATTGTCCTCCTCATCGACACTTTCATGGTGCTGGTGTTGTTGTTGAGCCTGAGCATGGCTTTGGCTGTTGCTATCCTCTGGCTCATACCTAGGAAGGGTCTCCGTCGTTTCGTTGTGGGGAGCCTCACACCCGACCGTCTCGTCGCGGTCGTCGCGGTCTCGCCATGCTTCTTCTTCCTTGGCCTCACGACGCTTTTCTTTCGCTTCTCCTGTCTCCGCCATTGTGGTATCCATCGGATAAGAGTGCTGGATTGTGGGAGCCTTGTTTTGAACCTGAGGGACAGTCGCAGGCTCGGCGTCGTACATGTCCCTGTCCTCGTCGTCGGCGGCATCAAATAGCAGGTCTTTCTCGTTCATGTATGCGTCCTCCGGTCTCTCGTCAAACCGCACGGGCGAGGGGGACGAGCTCCCCCCGACGTGAACTTCCTTCTTCTCAAAGGTCTTCTCAACCTTGGGCACGCGGATGATCAAAACGCCGTCTGTCATCTTGGCAGTGATGCCCTCGACGTCAACGTTGGCAGGGTCTTTGGACGTTCCCAAACGAATGGTCTTCTCAAAGACGCCGGTTTCGCGCTTGCGGCCATCCACGACCAAGCGTGACATCATGTCTTCGTCGACACCGGGACGATGGACAACGCCAGCGACACGCACGACCGATTTCTCGCCATCCCAATCGACGCCCACGTCGGATTTCTTAGCACCGGGGAGAGAAAGGTGGATGATGTAGGCCGAAGCCGTATCAAAGATATCGGTTCTTGGCTCAAAGTCGGTCTCGGTCGAGCGAGGGGATCGCAGTCCCAGACCTTCAGCGGCAGAGGTCAAGTCGACCCCAAGACGCTCACCAAGGTTGTTCAGGAAATTGCCTAGGTCGAAGCCGGGTGCTTGCCCTGCTCGACCATCGGCAAAGGGGCCGCCGCGTGGTGGTGAGCGTGAGTGAGGTCCATGATGATGGTGTGGTCCCCAACGACCTCTATGGAAACCTCCGCGGCCGCGGAACCCAGCACGCGGACCATGGCCTTCAGCACCATCGTGTCCCGGGGGCCCATGCTGACCGAAGGGGCCATGAGGGCCGAAGAAGAAGGGAGGAGGCCCAAATGGAGGGGGACCAAATGCATGGGGCGCAAATGGAGGTGGTCCTGCCCAGGGGTTGTGGGCAGCATGATGGCCATGACAGCCACGTCCACCTCGACGGCCGCTGTTGCTTTCTTCGGCGTTGTCTTTGTTGTCCTTGTCTTCGAAGGCTTTTGCGAACCGGCCACGGCCACGGAACGGCACGTTTTTACCTTCGGATGGTAGAGTGGAAGGGTCGACTTCAGGAGGGTCCTCGATGTTGGTCTCAGACTGCTTGCCCTTGGCTTTTTCGCTGGTTTGGGCAGAGGCAGAGGCGGAAGCCTGTGCTCGCGCTTGAGACTGTTCGGCCCCTGGACGAGGGGGATGCGGTGGTGGAGTCGCTGGGACAGGTCGTCGCTGTTGGGCGAAGAAAGGGTGATCTTCGATACCTGCAACAAAGTCCCAGAAGGGATGAGGTGGTTGATTCAAGTAGTAGATGGGAGGCATCTTGCTTGCTTCAGTGATGGATAATGTAGAAAAGGAGTGAGAAATGATAATGATAGAAGAGATGGCAAGCCACAGTACAGGTCAGAAGATCCTTTATAGCAACATTACCTTGAGTTGTGATTACCCCGCTGCCTAGGCAAACGCATTCCCTACGCATGCACCTTCCAAGAACCTTAGGCGACGATGGCGGCGACGCAGCTCGAAGTTGCCAGAAGTATTGGACGCCACAGGCTCAAGTGGTGGCAGACGCAGCTATTCAATTGGGTGCCTGCGCCATGTGGCGTGGATGGCGTGAGTTTCGAGGAGGGACAAGGGACACCGACACGAGGTTCTGGGCTGTCGTTATTCTCGGTGCCTAGATGGCCATGCAATTCAACTGGCTGATGGAAGCTCAGATTTGGGGGGCAAAATTCCTTGGGATGATCGTCAAGCAGATCCTTGATGCTCTATCGGCTTCTGACAACCAAGTCCGCGCCGATGGAGGGACGCGTTGCAGCGATCTCCGTGGTCTGGAGGAAAGTAGATCCCTCCCGCTCGGGCTGACTAATATTGTTCGGGCCCGAGCCACTTAGCCACTCTCAGCCTTGTAGCCTGAGACCAGTAAGGCTACCATATTGCGCACCTTGTACACACATCACACATCCCGAGTACAACACCGAGTACGATATTCAGGTCAAGCACATCAGCCGAAGCTGGAAAATGGCTCACTAGAAAGACTCGCTTCATCTGCGCCATCCCTCTAAATCTCAGTCTGTTCACACAACATCACGTCCGCAACTGAACCTTCATCGTCATCCCATCCACTGGCACAGACGTGACCTGGTTAACGCTCCATACCTCCCGCTCACCATCATCCTTGCCATCTCCTCGCGGTCTGTCCATATCTACCTTCTGTGTTTTCCCTGAATAACCTACTTTCTCCCACTGGAAACCTCTTGCCACGGCACAAAGCACCACCTTGGCCTCTACCATTGCCAACTCCTGTCCGATACAATTCCTCGGACCGCGCTCAAAGGGCCGCCACGCACCGGTTGGTAAAGACGCCACGTATTTTTCATCCAGCCACCTGTCAGGGCGAAAGACCGCGGCATCTTCCCCCCAAACCTTTTTGTTCAGGTGAACCAAGTACCCGCAGACGTAAATTCTTACGCCATTGACCTCAACTTCCTTTTCCTCTCCACTAGTTGTGCGCAATTTTAACATTACCGGTGTTGGATTTTCAGGCGAGACGTCGGGGATCCGTCGCGCCGTAGATGCAGGGGGATGTAGACGCAACGTCTCCTTGATAAAAGCTGTCGTGTAGGGTAGGCGACTGCCGAGAATGGCTTCAGTCTCTTTACGGGACTCTTCATCTGTGCGCCCGAGAATGTCGAGCGCGTTGAACGGGCCTCCCTCTTTGCCAAATACCGAATCATGTTCTTCAATCAGTTTCTCGAGAATGGCTGCCGCGGACGGGGACCACGAAGCTTTGGAGAGCTCGAAGCAGAGCCATTGAATCAGGGTGGCAGTCGTGTCCTGCCCGGCGAACAGAAAGCTCTTAATTTGTGATACGGTGTTGCGGATCAGTGCCTCGTCTGGGGTCAGCCCTGACAAAGCGAGGCGTGTAATGGACCTTTGCAATCCGGACTGGCTGTTGTCGTTTGCGCCAGACTTGACCGACTCTTGCACCTGTTTCTGCTCCGCTGCGAGCTGCTCGCGGATGACCTTGGCCAAGTTGCGATTGAATATCTGCTCGTAGAACCATGATTTCGTCGGCCTGATGGGATCAAAATAGACCAGCGGGTTAAATCCCCTACCAACGGGGTACACCAGCTTGGAAAGCAGTCTCGATGCTGTGAGAAGACCAAAGGGACCTTTTGATCCCACGCCCTCCGGAGTTGTCTGAGCATGATAATCTTTCTCGATTGCCACAGTTGTGATGATGTCTGTCGTTAGATCCTGTGAGTAGTCCTTGAGACTGAACACTTCGCCACTTGCAGCAGCCTGCTTCAATCGATCAATGAAATCGCGAGTCTTGGAAACAATCAATCCGTCCAACGTATGCAGATGTTGTGGGGAGAAACCCTTGTTGAACCGCCTTCGCAAGACCTTCCACTCCTCTCCTTCGGCAATGATCAGGGATTCCAAGCCAATCAGGCGATACATGGACATCAAGGTATCGCTCTTTGGGAGAGAATATTTGAAGACTGAATTAGGCTGGGTGATTTGCTCCGCGATATCCGGATCTGCGACAATCAGAAAGACCGTGTCGACTGGAAGCAGATCCATCAAGTATGCTGGAGGCCGGCCTAGTGATTCCCAGATTTCTTCAAAGGCATAGTCGGGATGCCTTTTGAGAGCCGGGTTGAGCTTTTCGCCCATATTGACCAAGTGGCCCCATACTGGATGACGGGGCAACTGGGGGATTTCTTTGTAACGACGACGAGCGCTGATTGTGGTCCGGATGATCTGAACGAGTTTGATGGTGAGATAGATGGTGACGAGGGCGCAGAGGAGAAAAGGGAGACGTTTAGTGTCAAGGAGACCAAAGATGGGTTGGACCATGTTGCCGTGAAGTCAATGGGTGAATGTTGATACCGTCCTGTCGTTGTGGCTTACGCCAGGATAGAAATACCCAGACACTGGTGTGAGGTATCAACAAGGCGCCCTTGGGCCCAGCAAACAGCTAAGCCAAGGCAGATCTGGAACGGCGCGGAGGCTGATGTCGTGATATGCCGTTGCTGTGGAGCAGATTGGAAAGGGGAAGTAAAGGAGTCTGAAAGGAATCTGTGGACCAGATCAATGGGATCTCCGAGGAGAGAAGTATCTAAGTAATTAATGCCAGACGGGTGATTGGCGCAGTCTTTCTGCCCCGGTACTGGTACTTGAAACCCACGATCATCATTGATTGGCGCCTAGAAACTGTCTTCAGGGCCCTTAACGCCTGGCCCGTTAGGGACCAGAAGCCTAGAAAAGTATGGTTTACGAGGGTCTGCGTTGTTTCTCTGCGGGTGAGGTAAGGATTCCAATTCAAGATTCTGCCACACACCTACCTAGGTACCTATCTAAACTGGTACCTCACCTACGTGAAACATTAGAGAAAGCCGCCGTGTGCGTCTTTGAGGTTGGTGGCAGACAGCTTCATGAGTGAGCTATTTTAATGTGCATTGCACTGACTAGGGAGCATTTTTGGCTTCCATTATTCCGTCCTGTATACCACCCACAGTAATATCCACTGATATCCTCCGAACATTACAAATCGACCAGAGCTGACGGGTACCAGCGATCCGGCGAGCGGGTAGGGAGAAACTCGTTCTTGACTTGGTTGTCCCTAGATTGACTCAGGACATTCAGGGCTCTGGACAGTCGACGAGTCGAGCACAAGCCGAGGCCTGATGTAATCAACCCCCACCATGTTTCTCCCTACCTATCCACACCATGCAGGGATCTCGTCCCTCCCTCCATGCCATCACTCGCCTTATTCACCACACAGAACGTAACCCTGTGCCCCTCTCGCCCCTCCATCCCTCTCCCCACCCACAAAACCAAAAGATCATATATTTTATCCCGCAAAATCTGCCTCAAAATGTGCTGGTGAGGTGGTATGTGGCAATTTCACCTTATCCTTCAGAATTATAGAACTTGGGAGGCTAACAAATCTCCCTCAGGCCGAGTGGTTATGGCGCAAGTGAGTTGAATCCTGAAGAACCCACCATCACATTAGCGAGGTATAATACTAACCCCGCCAAAAGGTTTCAGGTACACCTGGAGCTCACGCTTCGAAAATGGTACGATCGGAGTACTTGTGGGTTAAATCCCTCGTGGGTTCGAGTCCCACCCTCATCAAACCATATATTTTTTTGGGCTTGGGGAAGGGATTTTTTTTTAAGCTGAGTACATAGGTGAAAGATGACGGCTTCTTATACAAGAGAGAGGAATGATGTAATCTTTTTACATCCTACAAGATGACATGGGCAATCTTCTTATTCAGGTTGAATCCATAATACAACTGCTTGGTATGTTATTTATTATACTATCGCTTCTTCCAACACAGATGCCACTGTCAGCCAGTCACGTTCGTCAACACTATGGTCTTTGTTATCATCAAGTCTGGTGTTCGAATATAAGTGTGGAATTGACAGCAGTGCGGCTGATATCGCTAAAGGTAACAGTAATAGATATGTATCATCATCGTCTGGTATTGACTATGAGATAACCTGCACCAGACCTCACCCGTGCACATACTCGGTGCACACCTTTCCACAAATATACGGACCACGGCACAAAGCCTATCCATAGCTGCAGAACGGTTTAACGCAGGACGTTCTCAGCGTATAACTATCTCTGCTTGTTCGTGTTGCTGGGTGTCGTCTTCGCTCTTGATAAGCTCTTGTTCACGCAAAGCTCCCTCGAACCACTCGTGTCCGTCTGGCTCCAAGTGCGGATCATACACAAATCGTCCAAGGACGGCTTTTGCTTGTTCCCAAGTTGTGATGTGCATCTGGTCCGCGTGCTTGACCAACGTCGTTGTAAACCAAGGTTCCTCTGTGGTCTCGACTTTGACCTTGGGATTGGCGCGGCGCGTCTTGCTGTTTTGGCGTTGCTCAAACAAGGCACCAGCATACAGCATCCACAAATATGCTTCTTGATAGTGGACCACCTCGGCTGGACTGAGCATCTCCATCGCCGTTGCCATGTCACGCGCCAGTCGAGGCATAATGACATAGGAAGCTTCGCGTATATCGGCGCCATCCTCTATCGTCGCTTCGTGCACCCGTTTGCGGCTCTCATAGACCAGCGTGAGAACCATACACGCCTGCGTCAGCCGTTGGCCTTCCGACTGGAAGATGAACTTCTCCTCCATTATATCCACGTATAAATTCATTAGGTTTCCCAGGTCGTGAAAAGTCTTGGTCGCAATCCACGCAAAGATCATGTCGGCCTTGAGCCTGTCTTGAGAAGTTCTGAACGGCAACGGAGACTCGGCGATCCACAAGCAATATCTCAGTCGTACCATGGCTTCACGGTGGTCGGGAATGTCCACGCAGGGATGAGCGTTGTGAATACCAATCGGAGGGATGGGGAGGTAAGGACAAGCAAGTGCCCATAGCCTCGCGTGTGCCTTCGCAGTCCACTCTCCAAAGGGCAAAACCGTCCTCTCCAGCTTCTTGCATGCCAATTCGGTGGCATCAAACATCATGACCAGCGTGTGCTGAACACGCTCCATCTCGTCGGTCAGAGGATCGGGGAGACGCAAAAGAAAATCCACATGGGCCTTGGCTGCCAGCGTATCCCCCGCCATGCACTCCGTCTCGAACAAACAGCGAATGTGTAATCTTAGTGCAGTCAACGACTCGACTGAGGTTTGTCTGTGGTCGGTGAGCCCTTCGCGCAGCAATCTGAGACTTTTGGCGCGCATTTTCAGCCTCGCCGTCGTAAGTTGCTGCATGGTTTGACTCGAATTGAGCCGCACTATGTTAGGGATATGGCCGCACAGCCATGCAAGAGCAGCACCCTCGTTCATGTCTCGGAATCTCTTCATGCTGTGAAGGAAGCTGGATCCTCCAATGACCCTATTAGAATTCTCATAGTTGACCGTCTTGGGCCCTCCCACCGTAAGTCGTCGAAAAAACGGGGGACTGAAGATATTCGGAAGCATGACATCCCTTGCGTATGTGATAATCCGGTTGACTTCGGGTGTGATTTTGACCGGGCACGCATTGAACGGGTCGGATGATCCTTCCAGGAGGAAGACGATTTCGTGATACTTTGGTTGGACTCGATGGCTAGGCCGTTGCCCATAATTGACACGAGATGGATTATGTTCATGTACCTCTTCTTTTTGGAGGAGTTGCTGCTGCAATTTTTCCCATTTTCTTTTCTGATGCGAAATTCGGGCAGCGTGTGCTTTTATCTCAGCTCCCTCGAGCTCTTGTTCCCGAACAGGTCTGTCTCGCTTGGATGGGGGCAAAAACTTGATGTTTGAAGGGAGAGCGAGCAACATACTGGCAGCAGAAACTCAGTCATTGGATCATCAGTTGCTCACAGCACAGAGGGCAGACCTGAACCACGAGGAGGTGGAAGCCAGATGCAAAACAAAGACGAATTCTCATCTATAAGGACGCCCCGCAATTCCAAGGAAAACTCGTCGTATATAAGGCCGCGCACGAGCTGTATGCGGTTCAGCTCAACTTCGGCTGGTCCGTTAGCTAGTGATCTGCCTTGCACAATGGTGTGATGTTGCCGGAGCTTAGCTGAGCTTCCAATAATCCGGTTGGCCCTTGGTTCAGGCGGCTGTGAACTTGCCCGTATACCAAGTGTCGACGAGGGGGTAGTACAGGCACGTCTTTACCGATGGTGAGTCTCATAAGGACAGGGATCGTTAGGCAGCACAATGTATTAAGACCTCTCCGCGAATAGCCACATCACTATCCGTCTTTGTGTCTAGAACCGGAGATTGAACTCTGAGGGACGCGCTGACAAAGATCACATCTAAGCTTCCTATACTGTCTCTGGCTAGTGGACAAGGCTGGTTTAGCCATTGATAGGCTTCCAACAGGGTAATTGCTGCAGGCCAATGCTTCGGCTCTCGGAAGCGCCTATGCAAGGATGTCCCAGAGGCAGGAAACCTTAGGATCGACAGGCTTTCAGTGGAGAACCCCGAAGGTGATAGGGTTAGCATTACCACCTCTGGTCTTCTCTTAACAAGCGGCTCAAATCTTCAAAAAATATGGCCATTGGCACAGATTCTATTTCTCAATAATGCTGGCAGCCATGAGATAAGTTTCGCGCATGATTGGAAAGCTCTATTGGTGGTAGATGCTGAAGGACTACTCCGTCTGGTCGACTTGAAGCAAGACTCTTGTCTGGGGCATGAGACGACTCGACCAGACAGACTAGTTGTATTGTGTCCATCATGACTGTTGACTTGGTGGCATAGTAATCAGCGGCCAGCCCAGTCCTGGGCCGTCAAAGTAATGGTCTGGTGAGTAGTGCATCTGTGAATCACCCCCTCCGCCAACCCCTACCCCAAGACTGTTGTGATGATGATGATGATGCGGCGGAGAGAAATGCATATAAAGATTTCCCGAATCATTAAGCAGGGATGCCAAAGATGTGGGAATGGCCGGCATGGACGCAGACGTGGAGAGTCCAGTAATCGGAGAGGGCGCAAAACTTGTGAATATGGGCGATGTGACACCTGGCCCTTGCTCGGGCGCATGCCCTGCCGTTGGAGGCTGCGGCAGGAAAGAGAATGTGTCAGTCCATTGCCGCTGAGTCTGTTGATGAGCCAAGGGAGAGGTTGGGTGGTTTTGGGGAATTCCTTGAGGCATGAACATTGGTTGCGGAGGATTGCTCCTGTGCATCGTCGCATTTGGGCTGGGATGTTCTTGGAACGGGAGCGCATTTGCCTGCTCGACTTTCACGGTGCCTCCTACGATGGAATGGTTGACTGGGCTTATTGGACTGTGAGAATTATGACCTTTCGGAGGTTGCTCGAGCAAAATCCTTCGGCATTCATCTTCAAGAGCTTGCACTCGAGGCTGAAATTGTCTCTGCAAGTGGTTGCCGGTTCCTATATACAAAGTTAGTGAGACAGACTTGTCAGAGACAGCATAAACTTACTCAGGACAAGGTCTGCATACGCCATCAACGATGTCCAGCCTTTTAGCTCATTCCGCATTGCCTCGAATTGCTCAGCGGTAACCGACCCCTTTTTCCTGTTGTAGACATACAGGGTGATGCCAAATCCAGTCGCATATGCCAGGGTGGAATGCCAAGTGAAGTCCACGCCTTTGTACCTGCTCGACAATCGATGAAGCTTTGCAAGAGACGCTTGGCGGATTTGTGGCAGATGTCCAGATGTCGTTCCATCACCTCAGGATCGTCACTCGTGCAGCATACTGGATGATGTAAGTTCAGCTGATACTCGGCAGCCCAAGTCTCGAATAGTAGGGTCGCGACGCTTAGATTGACATGCTTTGGCTCGTTTTTGGTTGACTCGTCCCAATCCTGCCGCCACGCGACTATTTTCGTGTTGAGCGTTTCTACGGTTTGAAGGTATTCTTCTGCAGGTCTCCTGACGGCTATGATGTTGTTGTGTAACTCGGTGAGAAGGGGAAGTAATTTTGCCAGGTGTAGACAAGGCCAGAACTCGCATTGACCTGACAACTCCGAAGCAAATCCGGTCTTGGATATCTCGGAGTCTTTGATGGGCCTTGGTAAAGGGATGTCGATATGCTGGAATTGCCACGGTGCCGGTAAGCCAACGCGACAACCTGTCGTCACACAGACACCTAGTATTGAATGAAAGACCCTTTTTCGGAGCTCCTTTGACAGTGGATCGTTTTCGCCGTCCGGAAGTCGGATCTTATCCGGGTCACGATGGTATTCCAGTTCGATAGCGCGAACTAGGACTTGGTGGCAATAGGTCCAAGATATACCAGGTTTTGGTAGGTTCCGAAAGTGGACGATGAGCAGCGCCATTGCCTGCATAGATGCAAGAGACCTGTCCTGGAGTAGTTCACGGTAATCACCCAGGGCGCAGTGTAGATAACGATGGGAATCGTCGAATTTCTCAGCGGAATGGAGATGGTTTCTCACCGCCGTCTGATGGGCAATTATGGCGAAGACAATCAGAACCTGGAGCCGCTCGGCAACAGTCAAGGAATCCGGCTGATCATAGAATCTGTTGACGAGGTCCATGAAGCTGGGTCGGTGGACGATCGGAACATACTGTGACATGATGACCAGAAAATGATTGGCATCACGAAGAGCTTCTTCCTTCGGAGGTAGTTTTGGGTCCTCCACACGTTGAAGTCCACACATGGTATTGATGATTGACGTCCTCGAGAGGTTGAATTTGCCCGTAATCTCAGTGGCATAGTCTTCCATCATTTCACATTCCCAGTCTGCGATGTCGACGACACCATCCATAATGTCCACCACAGTACCCTTGACCGGACCAGAATACAGAGCCTCGGAGTGATCCGGCGCAGGCCAGCCAATGTATTTCGCATCAAGTCTGGATGACGTAGGCGATACAGAATGCGCTGTGGATTGAGAGATTGAACTCCTGGGAGTGACAATAGGCGCGATGCCACTGGAGTCAGACCGCTGCAGGGAGCCATATCTGCGCTGGTAGGCGGCAAGCTGTTCCCTCAAAAATAGCAGCTCATTCTCGGCGCGATGCGATTCTCCTCTTTCTCGTGCTTGCCCCGTGACACGATCAGTGGTGTAGCACCGCAAACCCTTCTGACGACAAGGCTGACATGCCACTGGGTCTGTGTCACATTTCATCTTCCTCTCTTTACACCGGTCGCAGGCCTGCCCTGTTCGAGACGTCGACGCCAACTTTTTACGGACCGCATCGCTGTATTGCGCAGGCTCTTCGGGGAGTGTCTTGAGTCTCTTCGACGGGGGGCCATGGTCATCGAAGGCAGAAGGATTCGGTCTCTTTGGGGTCGCAATGTCCATTGTGGAACACGTCTTGCGGAGCGCGTGAGGGATACGTAGTGGCGAGTGTGAGGGTCAATGGAAAAATGCGCCAGGAATTTTTTCGAAAGCATAGGACTAGTGGCAAGTACCGGGGTACATGTTCCATAAAGGGGGAGAGGTTTGTCCTGACAGTAGGTAAGACGGTGAGCCGCAATCGCAAAGTCCCAGATGACAAGACGGCTGAGGCAAGATATAAAATGGATCTGGCACAAGGTCGAGGTATAGCAAGACTCGCTGTATCCGGAATAGCATTTCATCGATAATAATTGAGAACGCAATTGATCGTAAAGGGACCTGAGGGACCCAGGTAGGGTACGGGGGGGAAGCCATCCGGGCCAACAGAAGCATTCTTAGAGGGCACAGTGACGTACACTAGACCCCCCAAAGGCAACTCTTGCCCTACGGGATTGGCGGGCTTTAGGCATGAACCTTAGTGTATGGGTGGGTGGTTGGGTGGTTGGAATACTGGCTGCCCACCTGCCCCAGCTGCCCCTCGATAGCCGAGACCAATGCTTGTGGCAGCCCACCATGCCCACTTGCTCGGAAGGCTGGGAATACCCTTGAAAGCCCCAAAATCCTCTTTCGGTAGAATCCCACCTGGTGCCATTGGTGCCTTGGTACCGTCTTCGTTCAAGTCAGCAGTGCGAAATGCACGATTAACCATCACAAAAGCTGAGACTCTTTTTTGATCAAGATCCTCGTACCGAGTACTCGTCCCTGCGCCCTGCGCCGACCCTAGTCCTCCCCACGTGACGCGCGATAGCCAAGCAATTATCGTGCTTGGCATTGACCAACTATTCAACTGTGATGGACTTTTCTCCCTCACCTTATGTTTCTCTGTGCGCATGATGTCCTCCTCACACCACCCCCTCTCTCAATACCGGAGAATTCCTCGCGGCATATCCCGCCCTTTGATCCGTCTCGACGGTCGAGAGCAGACTATGGGACTCCATTCTCATAGTCCAGAAGTCTACGAATCCTCTTTGTTCGTGGAAGACTGCAAAGGGGATCGGCAAAACTTGACTTATGGGTCATTGGATCGGCATGCCATTCCGCGCTATCGACCAGCCGGTCAAGGTGGCTTACTCGGGTTGGGTCCGAACTATCGAATAGTTTCACGTTCAGATACACGCCTCGATGTGGAAAATATCGATATTGATTCCACACGAAGGTCCCGCAGACAGTCTCTACTCGAGGACCTTCCCGAAGATGATGCGGCGGAGAACGTTCCATCCGGAGTGAGCAGCGAATCAGATCTACGCAAGGACTTTCTGAGCTTCGATAGTGGGCATCCAAGGAAGAGGAGACGGATGTGGGCGGAACTGGAACATGTCCCTTTGCAAGAGGATGAGAGCAGTGAGTCAGACCTAGACAGTGAAGCACCTTCACCCTCCAAGGACGCTTTCGAGGAGTTCAAGAGGGATCCTGCCCGTCAGCGCCATATCGAACTCTTGAGAGCCACGGAAACTCGACCCGAGGACGTGTCGGCATGGCTTGCTTTGATCGAGTATCAGCCCGTTCTATTTGGCGATGCGCACAGTTCCCGCAGCTATGCCACTCCCTCCTCAAGAACGGTGGTCGATCTCAAAATATCGCTTTACGAGCAAGCATTGTCACGCGTCAAAGGCCGCGAAGGTCGGGATACTCTGATCCTGGGTCTCATGCAGGAAGGGAAGGCCATTTGGGATGCAGATAAACAGGCGTCTAGGTGGCGAACCTTCCTCGGTGACGAGGCCTCGTTTGACCTATGGCGGCTTTATCTGAACTTTGTCCAGACAAACTCCGTCAAATTCAGTTTTGAGACCTGTTTGAGCATTTACAAGCAATGCCTTCAAAAAGCAGGAAACGAGTCATCTGACTCGAGAGACGCTAGTTCCATATACGTCCTTCTCCGCCTGACCTTGTTTCTGTGGCACTCTGGGTTTACGGAACGCGCGGTCGGGATTTGGCAGGCCCTCCTCGAATTCAATTACTTTCGTCCCCATATTAGCCCTTCCACTGAACTCATACCATCCTTTGAGGGATTCTGGGCAAGCGAGGTTGCGCGAATAGGGGAAGAAGGTTCTGCGGGGTGGCGGTCGAATGCAAACGGTGAGGTTGAGGCGAGAAGCGACAAGGATTTCCAGGTGCGGGACATGGGTTTTGAGGCCTGGGCAACTGCCGAAACTGAGCTTGAAAGAACCGCAGGGCTGCCTGCAAGAGCTCTAGACGAGGTCAACGATGATGATCCTTATCGCGTTCTCCTCTTTTCGGATATCAAAGACTTCCTCTTCTCCCCGACCACCGTGAAAGGCTCGTGGCTTCTGCGAGATGCATTCTTCCTGTTCAGTGGCCTTTCGCCACTATCGTCACTGCCAGAGTCCAGAGTCTGGGAACGGGACCCTTTCATTCATAGCCACTTACCTCTCCCCGGCATCTCTGTGGAATCTGACAGCCCTGCAAACAGCAGCTTTGGGTTCCAGTTGCGCTTCCAAGAAGTCTTCCTGGCGTCTCAGCAAGTGAACTCCCGGACACACGGCGTTTCACTTTCTAGCCCTGCAAGACTTGTCGATTCGTCTTTCAGCTTTGTTCGCCGAGCCATATCTCAGCTTACGGAACTGGCAGTTGACGAAGAATCGAGTGATCTGCATATGGAATATGCGATTGCATTAGAGGCTGGAGTAGACTTGAAATCCGCCAAGAAACAGACGAGGACATTTCTCAAGCGCAAGGCTGACAGTCTCAAACTGTACAATATATATGCGCTACTCGAGTGCCGGCTGGACAATTTTGAAGGTGCTGAAAAGGTTTGGTCAACCGCGTTGTCGATGCGACATTCACTCGGCCCAAAAGAACAGCTTGACTCATTCCTTCTGTGGCGTGACTGGGCATACTCGTACATGCGCCGAAGACAATTTCAGAGGGCTAGGGCCCTTTTAAATCGCATAACAGAGGCACAGGTTGACTTGGCTCAGCTCCGAACAGAAAGCGAGGAGACTACTGAACCGTCTACTACAGTGCGGATAAAGGTCGACCATTACATCAAAACGCATATCGAGCAGAGTCGCTCCCAGAATCGAGCTGAGCAATTGCCGACACTAATCGACGTTCTAACATTGCATAGGTATCTCAATGCTGATCTGTCTCTTGACATAGCCCTACAGACATACCATGCATCTTTAATCTCTTTCACTGGCTCATCGACAATATCTTCTGCCGTGCTTGAAGCCATTCACGAGCAGCGGGCTCGCTTCATTTACGCCCATTCTGTGACCTTTGGAAGGAGCTTCAAACCGCGAGGACTCGTGCCCATTCTCAAAGACTCAACAGAAATGTTTCCCGACAACCTCAACCTCTTGCTTCTCCATCATTATTTCCTTCAGAAGGCCGGATTGTTTGAGCGGTTGCGGCAGCTCGACCCCAAAGAAGAGGGGCCCAACGATGTACAAACCGGAAAAAGTATCGTTCGATGCGTGCTTGAGTTGATGCTGGAGCTCAACAGACCATCGTACAGCGGAAGCACTGATCATAGCATTCGCTCAGCTTTCAAACGAGTGACGCAACCCGGGTCTCCTGGGCATGACAGTGTGGAAATATGGTACACGTATGTTCAGTGGGAAACCTCACTAATTGGAATCCATGGTCATTCAAACCTAGGGAGAAAAACATCAAAGAGACCCGAAGAGAAAGCCCACATATCTGCAGCAATGGCCACGCAATCCTTTTATGCATCGCTACGAGCATGTCCGTGGTCGAAAGGACTATGCATGCTGGGATTTACACTTCCAATATTGAGAGACGCGATTGGAGACGCGAGACTTAGACAGGTGTATCAAACCATGCTAGACCGAGGTATGCGGGTGCGCCTTGACATTTCAGATACGTTGCCGTAGTCTTTGCACTTGTATATGTATGGTACATGGAGATAGAGCCTCGTCTGCAGGGCGCGAGGCTGAAGATCTTAAATTTGCTTGGCACGATTCTTATCCCCGCAATGTCCGGGTGTCTCCAAAACTTTTTTTTTGGTTTGTCGCATGCCACCACTTGATTGATAGTGAAGATTTCAACGACCAAGCTGCGACAACTGTGAGGGGATCCTTGAAGCTGGCTGCTCTGAATTCTCGCCCATGGAAACAACTCTGAATCCCTCTGCCCTCCTTGTACGACAGCCGCAATGACCTCCACCTTCACCGCGCAGCTGCGCACTATCGCCGCAAATTCTACGAGCGAACTCGATCTGCGCGCCCGACGAGGTGCACACGCCGAATCCCTCATTTTCGAACGCAGTGTCGCCGTCAAGCAAGATTGGGAGACAATATATCACGTATGTGTGGAAGGCTTTCGAGAGCTGTGTTTACTGGATACAAGACTGCATGAATTCGAACAAAACCTCTACAGCCCTCAGTCCAAAACGCAGGACCGAGAGCTGCTGAACAAGACACAAAATGAAGCGTTGGGGCTCGTGATAGATCGATGCCTTATTCTCCTTGGATCCAAGGTGTTGCTCCGACCCGGCCTGAAAGCAGTGGAGTGGCTCGTGCGAAGATTTCGGGTTCATGTCTACAATACGGATGTGTTACTGGCCACATTTTTACCGTACCACGAAACACCTTTGTTCGAGAATATTTTGAGAATCATCCCATCAAACAGATTTGTCAGTGGGTGGAAATTCCTGGCGCCCTACCATAAAGAAGCTGCCAGTGTTCCTCGACGTGTGGTCATATACAGCGCCACTCACAACGACGCCTTTTTCTCCCTTTTCAACGATTACGTCCTGCATGCATGCCAGGAAGGTGTAGCCCACTCGTCACTACTACGCTTTTGGGGCAGCGTCGTTGTCGAGGCGGTAACTGGAAGACTGAGCCAGGTCAGGAATGGAAGAAAAGAAGTGCAGAAACAGCGGACAGAGGATATGCTGTTGAAGATTTTACCACTGCTCAGTGAAGGGTTTGAAATCAAAGACTGTCCAGAATTTACAGTCACATGTTTCACCATTGTTCTCGTGCTAGCAGGCGGTGCGAATCTCGGGGACCAGGTCATCGACTCTTTGATGATGTCGATTGCCCCCTTTATTGCCGAAGAGACATCCGACTCTAGGTCGGCTTTGGCATGTTTGGCTATTCTGGTCACCAAAAAGACCGACATGAGAGTTCCCAGAAATGTGCTTGACATATTCATCAACACCGACGACATAGGGCGACGACTGTCTGATCTACTCAAAGTGGTGCCCTTGGCGTCCTTGTTCGAGGCTCTGATCAGCTCTGCGACGTTCGGGTTGAAGCCCAAGAATATCGACAAACGAATGCGCATTGTCGAATGCATATTTGACGTCGCTGAGGACCACTGCGCATCGGCAACAAAAAGTCGGCTCCTTGCACCGCTGCTTCGAAAGTTTTTCTCAACAGATTACACCCTTTCCGCAGAATCGACAAGGTTGATGCATTTGCTTCAGACGCTGGCTGGCTCTTCAAAATTCTCGCCGTCATTCTCTCATGCGATGTCTTTGGCTGGCTGTACCCAGGCGGAGGTGGAAGGTCTTCTCCAGCAAACAATTGAAATCTCTCGGCAACCACTCCTTGAAAACACACCTATGGAACTTGACAATCTCGAAGATGAATCATTACAGGATTCGGAGCAAGCTGAAGCCATGCTTGTATCCCTTCCCCCTGAGACTATCGAGTCGTCGTTCCTCGCTTCTGGGAATAATCGCTCTCCTCTGTTTGACCAGCTTACTCGAACATTCGCGCTATGTCACAAGAATAGTCAGCTTTTGGAACGATTTGAGCAACTTCCGCTCTGGAACAAGCACGAAGGGAAGCCCACCAATCTACATTTTACCTTCCTATTGAGAGTGGCACTGGGCGCCTTTGCCACCCCTCAACGCAATGCTGCGCTTCGGCTTCTCTCGGGAATTATCAAAGCGGAATCACTGGGGCCTTTACAAGCTCTGATTCCCTACATTACCGTGCTTCTTTCTGACAACAGCCAACTTGTGCGACGAGCAGCCGTCGGTTGTATGGCAGCTGTTCAAGAGGCAGCTTCAAAGGAAGGGAACGGTGAGCAAATCACCGCCCAAACGGTGTACGATGACCTTGGCATGCGGAACGTCAAACCCCTGCAATCTGCGCAAGCAGTAAAGATCCTGGGCCAAGTCTACTTGCCTTATCTCGAAGAATTCGTCCTGGATCCTACTTACATACGGAGAATTCTTCAGACAACCTTTACTGGGAATGACCGAACGCCCTCGTCCAAAGCTGCTGATATTGAACTCAAAAAGAGCACGAAGCAAGCGCTCTATGATTTGTTGGCCGGCTGTGCTCTGGAATGTTCTTTGCTGCGAGTCAAGATCGGCATTCTCGAGCTGCTGGTCGACGTCCACAAAGTGGGTAGCTTAAGCACCAGCAAGATTCTGTCGCCTATCCTCGAAACCTGGGCATCGCTGAATCAAGAAGAAGCCGAAAATGCCGCGTCATCAGAGAGTCTTTCTTTGGACCAAATAGATGCTGTGGTGGTTCGACTCGTGAATGCACGAGACAAGGACGCCGTGGAGCACATTCTCTCAATGCTTATCGAAGATAGACTCCAGCCGCGTGCTGCTCTGGTCAATGCGTTTTTTGACAGAATTACTGCCATCTGGAAGGATATGCATCATGAATCACAAATCTCTGCTGCCCTACGCCTATTTGATATGTCCTTCTCCAAAAACTCGGCCCAAGCTGCTGGAAGTCGTCATGTTTTGCACGCAATCAACCTTTCTACGGAGATTCTTGCTGCAATCCTAGACCGCTCATTTTCTGGCCTTGCAGAGATGCAAACAGATGTCCCGCCCAGGAAAAGACGTCGTGTCAGTCATGGGCGTGAAAGCATACCGAAGGATCTGGCATTCGAACTGGATATCAGTGAGGCGAGATTGACTCTTGCGCTGGAGCTTGTGGAAGATTCCAAACCACAAGGACATCCACAACTGCTCGGAGGCTTGTTTGAGGTATTGATAATCCTCAGACGACTCAAGGACAAGGGCACATCTGAATCTCCATACCTTCTCAACCTTTGTCTCAGCAGCATATTGGCAATCATCGACAACGCACGAAAGTCTCCAAGGTCAACCATCGACTTCTCTATTGTTCGTACCGACTTGGTCACGGACTGTGTTCGATCGTCAGAAAACCCACAGGTCCAGAGCACTGCTCTCCTTCTCTCGGCCGCCCTGGCTTCTTTGGCTCCAGATCGGATATTGCATAGCATTATGCCCATCTTCACATTCATGGGTAAAAGCATACTGTCAAAGGATGATGAGCGCTCAATCTACGTTACCAATCGAACCATTGACGAAATAATCCCTCCTTTGGTTGCCACTTTGAAAAAGCAGGATGCCAAAAAGCTCGTTCATTCGACTTCAAGCCTGCTTTCCAGCCTCGTCACAGCGTACGACCACGTCCCTCAATACCGAAGGGCCGCATTCTACCAGCGGCTTCTCAGCAGGCTTGGTGCCGATGACTTTGCGTTTGCGGTCATAGCTCTTCTCGCATCGAGGCGACATGCGGAAGATATGTCCTCGTTCTTTGCAAGCTTGATGGCAGACCTTTCGGCATCAACTCAGCTGTTGACCTTTAGAAAGCTTGTCGAGTTGAGTGTTGATATTTTCTCCGAGGATCCTCACGATGCCGTTCCCTTGCTAGACATCAGCAGAACGAGCTCGGATGAGAAGAAGGAGCAAGAAGCGTTAACCTTACTAGAAGTGGCTTCGAAACTCCTCCAGTCCAAGACCCTCAAAGCGCAGGTAAAGAGACTTTCAAAATCTGACGAAGCCGGAAATGAAACCTTCTGGGTTGAGTTCGGTGTCTGTATGACGCGCGTCCTTAGTATGCTCAAATCCCAGAAGTCCAGCCATGGCAGTCTGACCCCATCGACGAGGAAGTGTTTGAGCTCGCTCCTTGAACTACCTTCCCTCGCCGACCTTCTCAAGATCATGCCCAATCTACTACAGGATATGGCACAATCCGGAGAAGGTCAGCAGGAGCTCCAGCCTCTGGCGCTTAGAGTTCTTGCGACACAGCTCCAACATACTGCTCCGAGTTCAAGGGACACCAAGACGCAAACGCAAGCCATTGCATTTCTCCCAACTCTACAGCACATTATCCGCAGCACGGACGATGAGGCACTCAGGCATGCAGCGATTGCGTGTGTTGATCGCATAACTGAGGCATACGGACGCAAGAACCCAGAAGAGGTCATCAGCGCCTCTACCGCCCTGATTGAAAGCGAATTCGGCCTAGATTCCCACAATGAAAGGACAAGGATCATGTCTCTACTCTGTCTTGCCAGCACGACGGAGGTGCTTAAGGAAGGAAGTGTCCCGATAGTGGTACAAGCCCTCCCTAAAGTCTTGCGTCTGTTGGAGTCGTTCTTAACTCGGCAAGGTGAAAGCAACACCAGCGAAGGCCGAGCGGAACTGCACGACGCTTGCTTCACGTTGCTTTCTTCGTTCATCACGCACACTCCTTTTATCATCAGTGACGAAAGCATTACTGAGATCATCAGTCTATCCTATCGCTCGTGCCTCGCAGAGCCGGACGAGGTGTCACGCAAGGAGGCTCGACTTGAGACGCTGAGCCTCATGGCACAGCGATTGGACTTGAAGACGCTCGTTAGCAGCTTGAGTCAGGCTTGGAAACTGGCGGTGGCATCCGGCGAGAAGGTCGATGGAGAAGCGATCACTGAATTCCTTGACATGCTTTCTCAAGCAATTGAGCGCAATTCGAAATCTGCCGTCGTGGGTGCTGCCGATGAGATATCGGCTTTCATACTGGACGTCCTGGATCTGCGACGGCTCATCCAAGAGAGGGACAGTGCTGACCAACAAGCCCATGCCGAAACTGTCGCCTTGTCGGACATTGAGGACGTGGAAAGGAGACTTCACGAGTTGGGCATCGTGTTCATTTACAAACTCAACGACACTACTTTCCGGCCCATCTTTGAGGGATGGGTTGATTGGGCGACCCGAAAGAATTCGGGGACTTCCACTTCTGCCGAAGGCAACTTGCAGGAGGATATGGCACGGCTGGCCAGACAAGCAAGCTTCTACCTCTTTGCCACGCATTTCTTCGCGACCCTGAAGAGCATCGTGACGAGCTACGCGAGCTACCTCCTCCCATCCATGAACGATGTCTTGCAGTCGGCCATCGACGGTGCCTCCTTGCCGGTGCGTGGAACGAAGTTGAACACCCCAGACCAAAATTCTGAGACGAAACCCTCCCTGCACATTGACCTGTCAGAAGACAGTAGCCTGCAACTGTACAAGTCGACCATAACGCTATTGACGACAGTCGCGACCCACGACGCAGATGGATTCTTTACTTCGCCCTCACATTTCCAACCTCTGGTCAATCTTCTCATTGGGCAATTGGGCCTTACCTCGTCTCCCAAATCCCGATCCAAATCCACACCTGGGGGCAACACTGAGCCCAAGAGCAAGGGCAAAGCCAAGTCGTCCTCGTCTTTGCGGGGCATGATCTTCGACACGGTGATCCCATGCATCGTGGCCCTCGCGACCGCCGTGCAAGACGTGCCTCCGCACCACCACGTCCTGAACCACCTGCTCTGCCAGCTCCGGCGCAGCCCCTCGGCGGCCGTGCGCCTCGCCAGCATCCGCACGCACATGACGCTGACCGAGTCTTCGGAGGTCGGCGACGAGTGGCTCCAGAACGTCGTGCTGGGCCAGTCGAGCACCGCCGCGACCGAGGGTGGTGGTGGTGGAGTCGCGGTTGGCGGCGCCGGCGAGACCATGGTTTACGTCAACGAGATGCTCGAGGACGACGACGAGGAGGTCGAGGGCGCTGTGAGGGATTGGGTCAGGACCGTCAGGGAACGCGTCGGCGAGGACGTTTTTGAATTTTAACTTGGCTACCACCAACCAACCTATTTACCTACCTACCTACCTCCCTACATAGATCACTACTCTATATATCATTTTTTCTCCCCACAGACCTCTCTGGGGGATTGCTCCACGATATGCTCTTGACAGGGAGGGATAGGGATAGGGATAGAGGCAACTAATTAATTTATCAGAAGGTGTTGAAAAGAGAAAATATTCGTCTCCTCTGTGCTTCTGCGTCTATCTGTCGCTGTGTCTGTGTCCGTGTCTGTAGCATCTAATATCCGTCAAAAAGCCACTATCTGTTCAGCCCTAGCCTACCCTACCCTACCCTGTCCTGTCGTGACTTGACCCAGCTCATTGCCCATTCCCGAGCACACACGTTGAAGAAACAAACCACAACTCCCCGACCCGAGCTGCCTCTCTCTTGTTTTCCTTGAAAAAAGACATCACAGTGTCGAAGAGCAAATAGAATCTGGACGATGAGACATTGCCAAGTCTCACAAAAGAGATGGTCTAGAGACTAAGTTGGAGAAAGAAAGAGTAAAAAAAAGTTTGTCAGACATGAGAACCCTCACTTCGAGTGTCTCTCCTCCTGCACGTGCTGACAGGCCCACGTCAAGTCAACCAGCGTTCCACGGATCCAACGAGGAGAAAAAACTGCTGTTCCCGCTCAGCTCAGATATAAAACATGTGTCGCGCAATGTCCGGATGCAGTTGGAGGCAGTCCTCGAACTGGCCCAGTTCGCTCTCGTCAAACGGCCGGATCGGCTGATCCTGGTCGTGGTCTCGTGGCGGGTTGTAGAATTGGCGCACGAAACACCGCGCGCGGTCGGCGACCAGGTCGGCGTAGTAGACGGGAGTGCATGGTCCGACGGAAGTCCGTGAGCGGCCGAAGAGATAGCAGAGATGGTATGTCTGGTCCAGTATCAGCGGGTTAGCGGCGGTCACGACGCAGAGACAGTAGGGGAGCAGAGGGAAGGGTATAGTCAAAGAGGGATGTGAGTTTAGAATACAGGGACAAATCAAAAACTCACCATCCTGGCGATATCCTGCATGTCGTAGTTGCGCGGATTCTGCAACACATTGTAATGCACCGGGATGGCCGTGCCCTGGATGGCCTTTTGCCCGACCAAGAAAAAGTCGTTGCCCTGTCCGTACGTGATCCGCTCCATCACCACACAGCCCGGGACGGGGTTGTTGTTGACGCTGCCGTTCTTCTGCTGCTGGTCCAGCACGAGACTCCGGTCTTGCGAGCCAGCGTCGGGGTTCGGGAAGAGACGAGTGTGGTGGCGTTTGATGGCACAGATGAGGGTGACTTTGGGCAGGAGCTCGACAGGCAGGCCCTTTTGTTGGAAAAGCTGGCTCAAGGCGGCCCCGATCTTCTCGTACTCGTAGTCCTTGCACATTGCGAACTGCGACTCGGACACGCCGTCCCGGTACACGATAATCTGGTCTGGAATGCCGCTGTCCTTGGACCCTTTGGAGCGTGGATCGTGGTTACGGTTGTAATAGTCCAGAAGTCGCTCGTACACGGCCTGGTCCAGATTCAGTATCTTCTCGTTGGCCTCTTTCTCTTCGTCGTCTCTCGTGGAACATGGGTTCGCCAACAAACTCGCCGGCCATTGCGAGAATTCTGCATTGACGCTGCCGACCACGGCCGCAACGCTGGGGCAGTGCTTCCTTGGTCCGCCCCCGTGTGCCACGTCGATGCCGATGATCATCGTCTTGGGTGTCAGAATCTTTGGGTTACCGCGTAAGGCTTGATTGACGGCCGCCTCATCCACTTTCAAGTTGATTTTCATGCACAAATTCGCCAAAAAGTCGTGGTTGACCCTACCCTGTGGATCGCCAGGACGTAGAATGCTTTTGGGCCAGAGTGCCTTGCCGCCAGACTGGAGCACATGGCAGACGGTAGCGATGCCAACCTTCTGGTCGCCCGCTCGTTTGATAGCACTGTAGAGTTCCAGATCATGGACAGGGATAAGCAGGACCACCAGCTGGACACCGTTCGCCTTGAGATCCTTGAGCAGTTTTGTGATGGCGGTGGATTGCTTCTGGAAACTTGAGACTGTCTTCTGCTTCGGAAACAAGTCATTGTCGGCGTACTGTTGTGCACCCATGTTATTGGGGTTGAACTGCCACCATTCAAATCTCTGCATGCCATATTGCCGCAACGCATGGGTCAGATGGTCCACGAAATGAGTGATCCCTTGCGTTGAGCATTTCAACGGCCTTCCCTCCGCCGTGAGCTCGACGCATGACCACTTCTTCCCAGAAGCTGGCCTCACAAAAGCGGCACCTTGGATATTCCACTGACCAGCGTGAATGAGCGCTCCGTCTATGTATTTCGCTTGAGCCGAGTTTTCTGAAGTTTTGTACATAAGGCTGGGCCGAGCCAGCACTGTGACGGGGACCCTGGCCATTCTGGAATCAATTGACAAGCCAAACGCTGCCGCTCCACCATGGGCAAGGTCGGGCGAATAAAATGTGCGCCGGCCATCTGTGACAATCATGTTGTAGTTCTCATCTGGGAATCGAGTCGAGAACCGGGGGATCTCGCTTGGCTTCATTCGCCCAGGCAGGATCTGAAGGAGGTTTGCAGGGACCGTCATGTGCCCGCCCTGCGACTCTTTCCCGATCTTGACGACATTTACTTTTGGATCCATTTGCCAATTGTGCTTCATTGAGAAGTAGTCTCTCACAAGACCACCCGAATGCTGTTGTTTGAGATGTCTCATGTCGCACCTATCGGCTGTAGACAGTCCATCATTACCCACGAGCCCTTTTATGCCAGAAAACCGATCGAGTCCTGGCTCCTGGAACGCCAGCCTTACCGGAGCCCGGCGCAAGAAATCTTGAAGGGCATACAGACCGGCCGAAGGGTATTGACGTCTGAATGCATCAATCACGTCTTGGACACTCCCATGCTGCCAAAAACAGCCGGTCTTGATGTAGATGTTGAGATCCACGTGCCCCGGCGAACTGAATGAGCCTCGGACGCTCCTCGAGAATCCTGGAATGCTGTAGAGGCCACCTCGCCCGTCGAGCACCTTACCAGTGTCTGCCATCCAAGGTCCTAAATGTCGGGGAGGAGGTGGGGGAGCGATGCCATAGAACGTCTGTCCTTTTACCGTAGTCATCGACGGGGTAGAGTCATGACGACTGGAAAAGCAATGCTGGTAAGGAAGATAGCTGAAGATGATGTTGAGAGCGTTGGTTGCATCAGTGAGAGCTTCAGTCGACAGCTGCGCCCCGGCGACCTGAGGTTGTGCAGAGCCATAGTGCGCGAAGAGATCGGTCAGAGAGATCAGCTTCGGCTTTTCAAACTCTACACGGTACCGGTCACAATCTGAGTCGGGACCAGCCGAGTACTCGTCGTAGAAATCAAATTCGCGTGACTTGGTTGTACCCTCATCCAGTTGGTTTGGCGTGATGAGCAGCTTCAGGTAATCAGTAGCGATGGGGTCCGGAAGTCTCTTTTCCAACTTGAGTTGCTCGAGGAGGAGGTAAACCAGTCGTCTCTTCTTCTGCCTCGCGATGTTGCGTGTCTGCTGTGTAGCAGGGACGCCGTTCTTTGTCTCGGTGGATCGACTTTGGTCGTTCTGTGCTTCTGGGTGCAGTCTACTGATGCTCAACTCGTAAGAAAAGACTTGTTGGTAGGTCCCTAGTGTGATGGCGAAGTGGTTGGCTAGCAGCTCTTTCCCTGGAATGTCGACATTTCGTGTCCCTTGAGGTTTCGAGTTCCCATGCAGCCGACCACCCCGACCGCCATGACCTGTTTGTGGCTGTCTCGGGCGGTGAGACAACGGTGGGTGTTTCCCTCTACCAGCAGTCTGGGGAGGTTTCCAGTCGGTATTGGCCTGCCGAGAGGTGAAGTGACCACCTGGTTGAGGAAGCGCCCGGTTGCCGCTCGAACCAGGAGGCGCTCCTTGCCGAGTCGGTTGGAAAGGGGCCACTGATGGACCAGTTGGAGGAAGATTTGGCGAAGAGTTGTTTGGCTGGCTGTTACCAGGACTGAAGATTGGGTTCGCACGGTATGGTGGTTGTGCCTCATCAGCATTGTTGTTGGGAGTGTTGCGATTGGGGCGACCCCAGTTCGGATTGTATTGTGACATCTTAGCCGGATGAGTGACGGAGAGGTTCCTAAGAGCGAAGAGGTGACATTTTCACTTGAGAACGACTGGATCTACAATACGTTAGTAAAACGAACAAGGCCAGTTGTTTGGTCTCAACAGCGTCAGGCTGTTTGCTGCAATAACGAAAACACCAAGCAACCCAGAGAGGGAAAGCCAAAGCCATCTGTGTAACAACAAATCCCGCAGAACGAGACAAACACCAGTATTCTTAGTTGTGAGTGAGGAAACGGAATGAAGAGCCCAACGCATGAGGATGTAGAGCAAAGTTGCCCAAGGCGGTTTTCAAAGTACAGGGAGATGCAAACAGTCAGGATGAGGCTGGTTAACTGAAGAATATCGAGCCCCTGAAGTGCCATTCATTGTAAGAAAAGCATTGCAACAAGTACACCAAACACAAATATGCTCGCTTCGAATCTGTTCCAGTCAGCAGGGAAATGCAACACGCCTCCAGCAGTAGAGGCATTTACCTTATAGAGATTTACCATACTTTATTACCATAGCAGCTTGATCGCCCCGTCTGGTCCTCTGCCTCCATCAAGTCGCGCTGGTTTGTGGACCCTTTTCAACCCGTTGCTTCAACTCGCCGTTGAACTTGTCCAGCTGCTTGACCAAGTCTTTCACCATACTGCCAGGAACTAACACACTCAGCAGTCCTTCGACGTCTTCGCCATGATCGAACAGCGTCTTCTCCCCACCGTCCTGTGGCACGAGCCTAAACCAATGATAGCCCCTCAGAGTCCACGCCAGCCACTCTGGCAATGGGCCACCCTTCCACGCGAACTCTGTCTTGTCGGGTTGCCAAGTGGTGATGCGCGCTGTATAAGTTCCGGGCTTAGCGGTCTCAGACATGGCGTTTGTGAATGTGACCAGAGTGCCTAGTTCAACAGGGGTTGAATGGGCGCGAATAGATAGGAACCAAGTGTTCCACTCTGGCCACCTGGGGAAGTCAACGAGGACGTTCCAGACGTCTTGAGGAGAGGCGTCAATAACAATGGACGACAATGCTGGCATGATGATGAGGCTGAAAGGGTTTCGAGCTACAAGGGAGAGTGTATGCTAGTTCGGTTGGTTAGTTTTGGCATCCGTGAAGATGCCCGTTTGTGGCGAGGGATGGGCAGCATGGGAACGCAGACACATCTTAAATAGGCCGCCCATTGTGAATGCCTGGTTGATCAAGACAAGATAACGCAGCAAGGGGTTTGATGGTCGTTCGCCCGGACGCGGACTCTTGCAGGTGAGAAAGACAAGCTCAGGATGATTCCCGTCATTTCCCCGCCAAGAAAAAAGCAGCCTGGCCGAAGTTTGGTCCGTCACAGTCTCTCAGTCTCTCAGCCTCGCAGCCTCGCTTGATCTCAAGTCACGTCTCGTTGCCAGTCAGTGCCAGTCTCCCGCGGGTGGGTATCTTCATTCGCTACATTACTTTTACTGAGTACGCGCAGACTTTTCATAGCACCAATACAGCCAATCATCTGTATCGTTTATGATGGTGGTATGTTCGGCCCGTGCTCCGTGCTCAATGCAACACCCCAAACCCCTCCCCCAGAAATGCTGCAGAAAGCTCAACAACACATGTACCCGTTGATGAAATGCCGTCAGCTCATCCTCGTAACTTATGTTCTCGTACTCCTCGTCTGTCGGATCGTCCGTCCTGACCGGGACGCCGGGTCTGTCTGTTCCTTGGACGCCATATTTTTCTTCGCAGCGACTTTCTTGCTCTGCCGTTCCTTACTAGCAGCAGTGTACTTTTGTTCCTCAAGGGTCGAGGATGTGCCCTCTTGCTTGTCTGTTTCACTCCCATTTTCATGGATGGCAGCAGTATCTTCATCCTCGTCGACATGGATTTCGTCATCAGGATTTTTCTCTTCGACTTCCATCTCGACGTTATTGTCTCGCACTTCATCGTCCTCAGTTTCGCTGTCATCATCATCGTCTTCCTCGCCATCATGTTGCTGATCCAGGTCTTGATCCGAGTCTTGTTCCTCTCCCTTGCTCTTCCTCCGGGAGGTTGGAATGTTTTTCCGAGGTATCGTGTTCTCCATTTCCACGTCTCCGTCCTCTGAATCTGACTCTGCATACGACACCACGTTGGAAGCACGGTTACTCTTCCGTGATGGCAAGACCGGACTGCTAGCAGGCTCCGAGCCCTTCCGCCTTGGTTTGGGGGTCTTGCGAATTGCTAGGGCGCTTTTCTTTGCTTTCTTTGCCACTTTCTTTCGCTCCCCCCCGTCGTCCTCGCCATGGTCGAGCATCGCTGCATCACTCTTCCGCTTCCTCTCGGCAATCACTGCTCGCTTAACTGGTTGGCTAGCATTCTTCAGCTCCTTGATATATATCCGAATCATCTTTTCCAGTCCGATGGCAACGTCCTCCGGGAGATAATTTCTCTCTGCAATTTCCTGCGCTTTCTCGTGACTGGGAAGTGCCTTGAACAGATTCCGAGGAAGGCTCACTTTGCCAGGCCATGTCTGCAGCAAATTGACACCTTTTGCGTGCGCTGGCATAATGTCGGCGTAATTCCGGATCACTGCCTGAGACAGATCGCTAAGAATATATAGTCGCTCGCTCGCTTCATCTGTACCAACAACACCGTCTCTGGCGCCCTTGACACGCTGGGCTATGTGAAATATCAGTGAGAGGTTGTCTTCCGTGGCGATAGTCCAGAGGTAGAAGACAATATATTTTGCAAAATCCAGCAAGTCTTCGTCAAAGCTGTCGCTGTCCCGAGTTGGGAAATCCGGGTGATGAGCTAACAGGCTGAGCAGACGTGCAAATATGGACTCCATTACATTCTGATGCATTTTCTTATCTCCTGAATCTGCCTGAAGCTTCTGCCTGGCGAAGAATTGTACGCGTGCTCGAATCCACATGATGGTCGATGTGCGCAGCTCTATGTCCGGCTCAAAGGCCAGGAGGAAGAGAGCTGTGAACCACCTATGAGCGAGGCGGTTCAGACCTAGATACTTCTTCAGCGAATTCACAAACCCAGCCCGCACCGGATTGGGCGGATGAATTATAATCATCACAATCGATATGAACGACTGAGGGTCAATGAAGTCTTCGAACTTCCGCTTGTGGCTGCAGAGCTTTAATATTAGATGTGCGGCAACAAGTCTGAGCCGGTTCTTCTGTGCGGGCGGTGTATCTTTTGAAGGCGTCATTTCTCCTTCGTTGTAGACTAGAGTGATGAGATGATTGAACACCTGTTTTGCCAGTGCGGTATACTCGTCGTTATTCTTGGTTTCATCCTGGGACCGACAGCGATTGACGAAAATTTTGAGGGCCAGTTCTTTCGCTCGTGTCTCGTCATCTGCTATATCATCCCACGCACTCGAGTCTTCCTTTTTGCTGGGCGACTGATTTTTGAGTAGAATATTTGAGAGGCAAAGCTTCTGAATCGTGTCCGAGTCGACGTTTGCCGTGGACGGAGCAAGCAGGCAGATCTGCGCTATTGCAGCAAGGCGAGCGAGAAAATGAGGGTTATCGGACTCAAGACCTGCCAGCGCCTTTGACAGCAGGTCTTTAGCATACATTTCTTTCTTATCAGCAGCCATCATAATGATAGACACGGCGTGTTTCGCTGCACGGGGAGATTTCGAGTACAAAGCAAATTGTGCCAGCGATGTCAGGAACTTCCGCTCCTTGGGCATATCTGATGGATATTTCCGAGCAAATGCCGCACATGCCTTGAGAGTGTCAGGGGCACCGTCTTGCTCAGGTTTTGTACTTGATGGAGCCTCATCCTCAAGCTCTTTGCACAGCGCCTGGATATGGTACTTGAGCACCTCCGGATTCCGGGCAGAGATCTCCTTCAGAACCTCGTGAGCTACCTCACCCAAGCCGCCCTCATCAGTCCGCGATATAGCCATGATTGTTGGGACATGACTTCGATTATAGGCGAGCAAGGCGCACCGGTATAAGAGCTGTTGAATCGTGGCAAGAAGTGATTGAACATTCCCGGGAGCTTCGCGTATTCGTTTGGTAAGCTCCTTGATAGCTTTGGTGACCGTGCGATAATCATGCTCAGGACCAGTGGCAAAGCGTATCAGCTGATACCATCGACGGTTGTGCTGCCTTGCGAATTTCCAGAGGTCAGTCGAAACCTCGGATGGCTCAGGAAAATTTTTCGAGATTTGATCGATCATGCGGGTGAGACGCTTCTCAAGGGTTGCCTCTGTAGAGTCGTCTTCCAGAATACCTCCATTGTATTCCTCGCAAGTCCCCAGAAATACCTTCATACCTTTGCTCATTTGTACCTGTCGATTTTGGAGGCTGAAAAAGACGGCGCGTGGTCTGATGTCCAAGCTTTGGACGAGTGTTAGGATGCGACGTGCTCTAACGGCATCAGGATCAAATATTGATTCTTCTTGTGCGCCACCCTCCTTGTCTCTTCCTCGCTGTCTTTGGCTCTCAGCTCGGGACGCTTGGACCTTGGATGGTGGGAAAAAGAGCGGCAATAGACTTTCATAGAGAACTCTGTCAATCACAGCGTGAACGTGCGGCTCGTTGGTGAAATAGGCGCCAAATATACGATTCGGGATATCTCCAATAGTGCTCTTGACAATCTCATTGCCTGACTCGACATCGCTAGAAGCGACACCCCAAATCCGGCCGAGCAATTCAATAGCAGCCTCTCTGACGTGATTCTTTCGATCGATAACGCGCTCAGCCAACGAAAAGAATACAGTGTGCTGTTTCAGCAAGCCGCCATCAGCTCCGAGGATATTTATCATACCCTGATAGGTGAAAGTGTCAATGGACCGAATGGCCGCAAACCGCACATGTTCTTCGGGATCGCGCAGCATCTGAGCAAAGCCAGTAAGCAAGTCCTCAAGCTCTTGAGGATTCAAACCAATGCCGCCGGCCGAAGTACGCAGGATTCGAGCAGCGGCATTGGCCCATGCTTCTCGAACCATGTGTGACTTGTCAATGCGACGGCCGAGGAAGGCCTGATATGCTGCAGCGTGGACCGCCATAAAAGGCTTGGGTGAGGCCGCAGTAAGGAGGGGATTTGTGGTTTGCACAGGGGGCTCTCCTGGATTGTCGATGGAGGGTAAGGGGTAAGCAGCAGGATCAAGAGGTACAGTCGGAGGTAGCCCAGCAATGCCAATCCCGGCTGTGATATCCCCGACGGTTTCAGTGGCCAGTCGACGAAGCGAGGCGGCATCGGCGGAGAATTCAGCTTCAACTTGAGGAATCACATTCAAGAGGACATCCGGACACGCGCGCCACAACTCTCGAAGTAAACGATGGGCTTTCCGCAAATCTGCTAGACCCTCTCTTTCTTCATCGTCACCATCAGCATCCGAAGCGGAACGTTTGTGGGTAGGACGAGAGATAGTGGGAGCACTGGTTGCGTCGACAATCACAGTCCCAAAATATTGAGTGATTTGGGATGTCATCTTCTCGGGACAGGTGGTGCAGAGCGACTTGGCCATATTATATGCTGGAGGGTAGTCTTTGAGGAGCAGCGTCCCCTGCTTGGTGTCATGAGAGTCTCGTTTTTTGCCTTTGGATCCATGTTCCTCGAGATTGCGGGCATCCACACGCATGAACTGCGAGATGATAATGTCCGTCACCTCTGGAGGCAGGGTAACCTCGTCGACGACTGCAGCCAGGAGGTTCTTTAGGTGATATTCCACGCTCTTCGAGACCTCGACGCCCGAGGCGCTATTTCCAGAGGCGGCTACGATGTCGAATGCCGTTGTGAAGAGAGACGTAAGCAGACTTTCATGGTTCGGGATGTCCGTCACCAGTAGAATGCTTTGTGACTCGGCCAGGGAGATAAGGATGTAGACGTGTTGGGCATTGTATGCGTTGGTTGGATCCGCAAGGGCCGGAAGAATAGAGGTGATGATGACTGTGAAGATGTCCTACTCGTGTCAATGGCAACGCCCTCGGCTGTTTGAAATGGGATGTCGCGAGCACACACACCTTCAGTTGCGCCTCGACGAACGGCGCATCGGGAGCGCAGATCTTGAGTACGTCGACAATACAAGAGACAGTCCATGCTCTTACACCCTTGTCCTTATGTCCGAGAAGATTTGGGTTTGCGAGATCGAGCCCAAGGGTAGTGAAGGCGCGTGAGTCGACTTGATCGACATCATAATTGCGCAGCTGGCCAGCAAGCTTCTGCAGCCGCTTGAGAAGGTCTCCCACGGCGATTGGTTTACCGGCGCGCCATTCCAGAGTGTCGTCGAACTGAAGGCCGGGTATATCGTATCGACGGGAAGCCTGCGCAGCCTCTACAGCGGCAGTATTGCGAAGCCGGGTGGGCATGTTGCAAAGAGGGGTGTCACGAGTCGACTGTCATCTTTGGGAGAGGGACGACTAAGACAGGTTTATTGAGAAGCACCGAGATAGAGACGATGGTCGCTGTCGTAAAGAAACGAGGATTGCGATTGACAAGTCGAATGCTCCGAAGTGGGTGAAAGCAGTGACCACGGAGACAGGAGTAGCTCGTGATGGTGATAATATCGCAGTGGGTGACGATGGCGGAGGCTTGAAATGTTGGAGGTGCCCAAAACGCGTCCGCTAGTGAGACGCGTCGATATATTAACTGCGCCCGCACCCCTCGGGTCTCGTCTCTGATGAAGCTCACACCTTACAATACGCAGGAGCCGGGAACCCGTGTTTTTGGAGACTCTCTGTTCTGAACTTTGCTGTTTCCTCATTGCACTGCTGCAAATATCTCAAACCTTTCACATGTAGGTCGGTCATACCATGGCGAGCTTCTCCCCCTCCACGAGCTGCGCTCCCGTTAACCCGGCGAGCTACGAACGACACCCTGAAGGTCACTTTTGGTTGTCTACTGGATGTCCAACCCCTCAAATGTAACAACGAGATCGTCCTTCTCCCCATGTGGCGCCGGTTTCGCGGCATAAACGCCAACCCAAATCTCTGTGTCCTTGGGTAAATCTCCCCACCACGTCACTTCTCTCAGCGGTAACCTCTTCCCGCTTTCACTGACCAGCCAGACCCAGAGGCTTCCGTCGCTTGCGTTCTCGATCTCAACAATGGCCGTGTGCTCAATGCTCAGGGTTTCAGCCAGCAGAGGCCTGAGGCTCCAATCCGCCCACCGGTCCTTTGCCACAGTGCCCACCAACGGCACATTGTCGAGGAATTCAATGCCCGTCTTCACCCAGCGAGGGGTGTCTGTTGTTTTTATGACCAGACACAGACCGCCTTGATCGTATTTGTCCTTCCAAGGGGCCGCGACTGTCACTTTCGCGGACTTGAATGTGCCGACTGTGCTGGTTTTGTAAATGATTGGCGCATTGAACGAGTGTGTTGCAGGCGGCTTGTCCCAAATATCGGTTCCAGGGGAACAGGTGATTTCAAAAGAACCAGAGAGGTCGGGGATGTCATGGTTGAGATGAATGGACTTGAAATTCGACGCCATGATGCAATGGCTGAGCTTCGCAATCAAGTGTTACAAGGCCAGAAGTATCTTGTGGCTCTGATGGTGAAGGAGGATCGCAATCGTCAAGCTGATATGACTTCAGAGTATATCTGGTCTCTTCCCTGAACGCGGCTCGACAAGGCGCAAGCGCTATTCATCGAGGGATTTTTATATGTCCTGGAAATCTGCTGGATGGATTTGTCCGTTCTCCAAGTTGCAACGTCGGGATCCCGATGTGGTACCGAGGCCGGCAATAACGAGGATCCTGCGCCAAATTGGGAGCGGCCCGCCAGCGGCGTATTCAGATCGAACTTGTGCGCGATGAGCTACTTTCTCGCAGCGATGGTAGCAGACGCCTGAATGTACTTCCTCAGAATTTGTTCTTCGAACAAACCCGCCTGAATGGCCCTCGACATGGGAGATACAGAATGACTGTTACAAACCTAACTACTCTGGGTTATAGGAATAATCTCAGCTGACGGCTGCCCTCAAACATTTAGTTCAGACATGGTTCCAAATTTCAGGTTGGTTTTTTATGCACTGCTGGTCCTACTGACCCTTTCCTCGTCACTTCCAAACGACTTCAACTCATCCGTTTTTGGGAGCCTCGGCGAAAAGCTTTGCAAGGCGTTCATCAAGCCATTTGACATCCTCCATATTACCAGGTGGTCCGCCCGCCCAATGCCCCCAGATGCTTGGGTATACATCCAGTTGGCCCACGCCTGGAGACATGTTTTTGACTTCGTACTCGGAGTCCTCGGGCCTGTTGGTGAGTAGATGCGCGTGAGTGATCAAAGTCAGGTATCAAGAGAAATGTCGTCAAGATCGACAAGCGAATAAAGATGGGAAAGCTTACGGGAAATATAGGTCCGTCTTGCTGGGCAACACCAGGGTTTTCGCCTTGATAGCCCTCATTGCCGCCTCAAAGTCGCCGTTATAAGGTTCTTGCTTGCTCACATCACCGGCCTGCCAGGTGTACAGCATGACCAACAAATTCTCGGGATCCTTTGACAGTGCCCAAGTCTCCCAGAAATTGACCATGAAATCCTCGAGATCCTTTGCGCCGTAGGCTGACTGGTGAAGCTTTTCGCGATAAAAGGCCTGGGAGAAGCCCCATCCGGCATATCCTCTCCCAAAGGCTTTGAGACCAGTGGCCTTTTCCTGGTCGGTCCACTGACGGTTCGACTTGATAGCGACGGCATCTTGGGCGTTTTCAACTCTGTCAAAGGTACTCCCAGCGGAACTGAGCCCTTTGGCCGCCAACAGGGCCGACTTGACGCCTTCCAAGAAGACCTGGTTGTGGATGGATGTTTTTGCGCTCCCACAAAAGGGCACGGCAATGTCGACGAAGTCGGGATACTGGGTAGCCCACTGGAACGCCTGGCCGGCACCCATGCTCCATCCGAGCACGGCCCTCAGGTGCTTCACACCCAACTTCTCGGTGAGCAGACGGTATTGGGCTTTGACATTATCGTAGAAGGTGACATCCGGGAAGGGCACGACGTCCGAGTTTGAGGGGCTGATGGACTGGCCGTTGCCAAAGAGGGCGGTGATGATGACGAAGTATTTGTCCGGGTTGAGGGTCTTGTCGGCGCCAATCAGCCACTCATTGTCGGAGATGAGGCCCGAGTACCACGACGGGTAGAGCACGACAGGGTTACTGGGGGAGCCATAGGTCTTGTAGGCGATCCAGGCCTTGGGGATCGTGGCGCCGCTCTGTACCGCAAAGTCGCCCAGGTTGTATGTCTCGTAGTCTGCCGGCATCGTACGTATAGATATCTCGGAGGTTCCTATGACACTTTTCCAGCAAAAGTCTGTTAAGTCGAGATGAAGAAAATTACTAGAGAAACTAGAAATCAATGCCTTCTCGACTCGACACAGCTCTACCTCTACCTCAACCTCAAAAGTAGGTTATTAGCAATGAAATACCTTAGATTGCAAGGGCCGAGACTCTGCTGATCCGCTCGTTCCCTCATATCGTATCATCGGTGGCACATGCTCAACCCCGCAAACTTGTCGCACATCTCCATCTCGACGCCTGGGTGGATTAGGCATGGTTTACTGGCCAATTCGCCTTGTGAGTGTGATACGAGGCGTGATAATGTGAGGTCGTTTGAGGAAGTCAGGTTCATTGTGATGAGCGGGGTGTGCATGCGCAAGCACAAGGACCGGATTTCTCCCGCCATCCGGGACTGACAGAGGAGGAGGGGAAGGGGAGAAGGAGAAGAGGCACCCAGTCATACAGATGGATGTGACGGTGATATTGGGACGGAGTTTTACCTCGTACATGGTTCCTCTTATCATTCACTCCTTTTGGTGTGTTGCTCTGCAGACATGTATTACGAGGTACCACCTGTGCCTACGCCATAGGTGGGTTGATAGGTATAGAACCATTTAGTCATGACGTATCTATATCTCTAGTATGTATCTTGTACACTTGTAATGTACCTAGTAGAGTCAAGTCCATGGCGATGACCCTTGTCCTGTGTCAATCAATACAGCCTAATCAGAAGGTAGATGAGTGATCGATGCGTCGCTGTATGCCCTAGTGTGTGTGCCCTTGATGTGTCCTTCCTTCTATGCTCCCACACAAACCTCAAAAAAAGTATCAAGTATCACTCATCCCTCCTTCCTTCTCTGCCATTCACACCCACTTTCCTCGGTCCCAACTTCATCGTCTCGTTCATCCGAAGAATCTAGTACTGATTTCCCCCGTCGTCCTCGGCTCCGATGAAATAGAAGCCATTCCATTCCATCTCACCTACTCACTCGGTACTCGTTAGTCTGTTCACCGGAGGATGAGCGATTTCTAAGCCACCCCTCGACCTTTGTTGTTCCGAACGACGGACAAAAAGAGAACGAAATCGAAGACACTGAAGACAAAAATCCAATTTCTTCCACTTCTCATCTCCCATATTTCACCTTAACTCGCTGATAACATTAAACTCAAGTTCCTGAGAGACGGATCAAGTAAACGAGCGACGGACAGTTCGACCGAAAAACCGGGAGGAAGAAAAAAGAAGCATTCTTGTGAAAGAAAATAAGAGGATTTCGCCATCGCGCCGCCGAGGTTCGTCTCGTCTCATCTCTATACCGAGCACGAGTACCAGATAGAGTATCCACACACGGACGTACAAACACGCGCACGCACAAAACACATATACGGCCTTATCAGTTGATGAAGGGAGAAGGATCCCCTTGAAAAGACGAAGAGAAGTCAATTCTTTGGGTTAACAAACGAAAAAAAGGACACTGGACCAGCTTTTTACACCCATCCACCAAGAAGGCCTTGGTTTGCCTCTGTAATAACGATCTGCCCCCGACTTTGAAAGCCACCCCTCCCGGTCAAAAAGAAATGTCCGGCACTCCGTCAAACCCGCAGGAAGCACAGCAGAAGTATGACGCCGAGGTGGTCGTGAAGCGCAATCCGCACGGCGATTTTGCCCAGGTGCAAGCCTCGCGGCCGGATTGGGACGAGTCGCGTACGTGGCAGTTCACCAAGACGCGGAATCCCGAGTGGACGTACGGGAGCGGTGGTGGCAGCGCAAACGCATCGTCGACAGCAAAGGAGCAACGACAACACATCAGCATCGACCCCTACGCAGCGGACCGACAACCCGTGCAGAACTACAAGCTGCTCATCAGCGGCATCATCCCCCGACCCGTGGGTTTCCTGTCGACGCGGTCTGCGGACGGCACGTCAACGAACTTGGCCCCCTTTTCGTACACGCAGGTCTTCAACCACGACCCGCCCATCTTCGGGGTCGGCTTCGCTGGCGGCCTCGACGCTGCAAAGGACTCGCTGCGCAACCTACTCGCGACGGGCGAGTGCGTCATCAACATTATCAGCGAGGACTTTGTCGAGGCCGCTAATGCCTGCTCTATCGACCTGCCCTATGGCCAGTCTGAGTGGGGCGTATCCGGTCTCACCCCAGCCCCGAGCGACCTAGTCAAGTGCTCCCGCGTCAAGGAGAGCGTATTCAGCGTCGAAGGCAAGCTGGTGTCCACGCAGGAGTTCGAGTCGCGATCCCCCAAAACCCCTGGGAAAAAGACCGGCGTGCTCGCCGTCATCGAAGGCGTCAGGTTCTGGGTTCGAGAAGACGCCATCAACGACGACAGGTCCATCATCGACCCCGCCATCTTGCGCCCCGTCGCCAGACTGGGAGGTATCACCTATGCCAGAGTGCTGGATGGCTTCGAACTTCCCAGGCCTGTGCTCAAGGACGAGAAGGAACAGGGCAAACTCGCCGAAGAGCTTGTCAAAGAAAAAGTCGACGGACAATAGTAGAAGATTGGATCAGATGCCATGTACCAACGATAAAGCGTTTTGTTAGACACGGTTTAGAAATAGAGCCGAGGTAGACAGGATGGCCCCCTTCCGAAGAACTCTGTGAGGGCATATATGCCTCGCATAGCCACAACCAGCATATCGATCAACGCAGGCATTTGAATAGGTTTGTTTGAAAGACGAGACCAAAAAGAGATGATTCGTGCAAAGGGACAGCACAAGGACAACACAAGAGAAAACTTGTTCAGCAATGGCCATGCATGCAACTGCAACGCAACATCGAGATTATCTTCAAAAAAAGAACGTAATTTGTTGCAGGGTGGTTGAAGCCCTGCTATGACAACAACAACACCGACATCAACACATGATTCCCCCTTTCATATGACATCTTCCATTGTCCTCTCTGTCCCTGCAGGCCGGGAGGAAGCAGGTATAGTGTATGTACGGGCGGTCTATCCATCTCGTCGTTGAAAGCTGTTTTCAAGCAAACAGATGGCAGCAGGACTGGGATCCTCAAGCTGGGACTCGAACGGATGTCGGATAGTTGTCGTTGTTCATTTGGCGAGAATAAGGACAATCAAGCCTGTATGTATTGTGGTGAAGGCTGAGCACCGTGTATCCAAAACGCCGCAGATAGGACGGGCTCCTCCAAGAATCACCCTGCCGCATCCATCGTCGTCGTCGTCGTCGTCGTCGTCGTCGTCTATCTCCCTCCTCCTCTCTCCCCCTTCGAAATCAACGCGGGCGTCAAACGTAAAGGGCAAGGTCTAGCCTTTGACGCGCCATGTTCCGTACGAGCAAGTCTTCTCTTCTCTTCTTCTTTCTCTCCTCCCCTGTACAGGACCACTTCAACTTGGCCATCAAAAGAACTTGCCCTTGACTTCGACTTGGCTCCGTACAACGCCGTCTCCGTCAGCGTAGACGTCTCTCTCCGAGTCGCCCGTGGTTGGGCTCGTTCTGCCCGTGTAGAAACTCGCGGACGGCGCTGCAGGCTTGTCCAGCGCATCGAACCTCGTGCCCCGAATCTTGGCGATGCACCATTGTACAGAGAGTCTCAGTACAAACGCGCCGAGCGCCCACAGCAGCCCGCCCACGGGGGCGGCCACGAATGCTCCAAAGGCAGACCAGTCGTCCGCGTACAGGCCGGCTTCGAGTAGTAGTAGGGCACCCGCGGAGCTGACGTCTCCCTTGTAGAAGACGAGGCCGAAGAGGAAGACGGTCATGATACCGCCGAGTCCTCCCACGACGACTTCAAACCCGCGCCAGGCGTAGCATCGGTCACTCAGACCGATGACCAAGACGGGGATGGAAGACGCAGAGATGAGATCGGAGATCAGGTAGATCTGCAGCACCGAGGGCGACTTCAACGCCACGACCACCACGGGGACAATAATCACCACAACGGTCGCCCGGAGAACCCACAGGTTCAACTTGTTGCGGAAAATGTCGTTGGACCCGGTACTCACCATGGCGGACTGGAAGCTGTCGAATGCTGCGGTGGACAGAGCAACCGTCATGACAATGACAAACCCCACGACCCAGGCGGGAAGCTGTTCCAGTAACAGGAAGAAGGCAATCGAGGACTCCTCGGGCGGATCGCCCAAAGCGCCAGACCACCCAGCCAGGAGTCCAGAGACGCCGCAAAGCGTAAGGATGATGGCGACGGCCACGGTGGCAATGCTCACCCCAACCCACAGGTCTTTATCGGTCTTTGCCGCAAACGTCCTCATCCAGAAGCCGGAAAGGAAGAAATCGTTTGTCAGGATCGCCACTGGCAGGATGTACATCAACTGCCAGCCCAGCAAACTTGCATCCAGGTATCCGCTCTTGTCCATCAAGTCCTTTTGGACATGGGTTTCCACACCGACAGTGATGCATCCGATGATGATCAATGCCACGACCATGGCGCCTTGGATGTTGTCTGTGATGAAAGACACTTTGAAACCTCCCAGAGAAGTGTAGATTGTGGTCACCACACATTCCACGATCACGACAGGGAGGCCGTTGAGCCCGGTCAGTGCGTTGATGATCTGCTGGAGAGCAGACAGCTCGGCGACCATGTAGAGAAAGATCGTGATGAGTCTAATTGAGGTTAGATGCGAGTAAATCCGGGGGGAAGAGGAGGTTCGTACGTCAAGGCCGAGAGATACAATGCAGCAAGAGCTCCATATCGCTGGCGTGTCCACTCCGTGAGCACAAACCCCTCGGGACATTTTCTCCTAATAATCGGCCCAAGATACGCGAAGACAAGCAGTGGTAGGGCCGATGAGAGACTGTAGACCACGAGGCCCTGCACACCCGCGATGGTGGCGATCTGCGGGTACGTAAACAAAATTCCTGAACCCAAAGCTATTTGGCCACAGAGGACCGTTTTGTCAGTATGGACGATCTCGGGCACTAGGGAGGGGGTCAAGGGGTTAGGGGGGAAGCTGGCAGCACGTTTCCCACGCAAGCATTAACTTGATCGAGTTTTGACGGTACAATCTCAGCAATGTGTCATCAGCATTTCGCGACTCCGTCATCTCTGGATGCTTGAACAAGAACCCAGGTGGATGAAGAGGCAATGGAAACGATCAGACACAAGCGCCCGTAGTGCTGCACATTGGCCCTTGAGCCCTTTTGACGCCACAAAGAAAAAACGCCCTCGACACCTGCACCTGCTTGGGGTAAGACAATCAGAGTAGAGGCGCGGAGCACGGATCTTCGGTCGGCCAAAGAGCAACAAGAGCCAATGGCGTTGATGCAAGCATACGAACCTCAGATGGAGAGCTTTGCTCAGCACATGCCAATGAGTCAAGGTATTGTATCGATCAAACGGGGTCCGGAACCACCTCGAAAAAGCTGTCGTGTGTCGGCCCATTTCTGGTTGTGGTTTTCGTGTTCAAGGTGCTTGACCCTCGTGCTGCCGCCGTTTCAGGCTGTTGCTGCTCTTCGAGCACACTCACCCGACGCGATGAAATTGAAGGCCAGAGGTATGCCTGGGAATTCTATCAGCCACTGCGTTTTTCTTCCAATGCGGAGTACTCGAAGTTTGGTCGGATCGAGTCATGTTTTGTACCCTTCTGTGTTCGCAAAGTAGCGAGATACTCGCCCTTTGTCTGGTGCCGCAGCGTCCATGCGACGACGAGACCGAAGACACTAGTCGGACACATTGTTAGTTGTCCTCCTCTTACTCTGCGAAGGGGCCTTTGAATGAGGAGTTTGCGCACAGGAAAGCTGCGTAGGTGGTGTAGATGATGGCGTTTGACGCCTGTTGAGATGGTTGACCCATTGTGAACTGAGCCTAGTCCAGCGTAGACGGCGACTGTGTGGTGTTTGACAAATGTGAGGCTCTACAGAGAGTGCTGAGCTCTTTTACTTCTCGGAGGGTCGAGGCGCAGAAAGAAAAGAGGAAAAAAAAAGAAACTTCGCAGGGTGTATGTTGACGTGGGGCAACTCAGTTTTTCTTTTGTGGTTCAGCGCATGAGATCATACCACATTATTATTATTGGAGATGGTAGGCTTGATCTCGGGTTACAAACCACCAGCAAACACCATCCCCCAAAGGGAGACTCTTCCACCCTTGCTCACTGGCCCAGAGTGACCTGCTCTTAGCTTCGAGACTTTGATACTGATGTAGATAGACATCAGTCCTTAGCAATATCCACACCACTGGTGCTCTCATTCGAGAACTAGCTTTGTCGTAGTCCCGGTAGTAACATTTCCTCTTCACACATCTGCAACCACTCGATCCCCGAATCCCTCTTTCAATCGGTCCGAAGACGGACATGAATGGTATCTGCATCTTTCGTTGCGGCATTCAGTCGTAATGAATCCCAGTAGCCTTTTCGCATGGATCCTCTGCAAACTCAACGTGACACCCATACCAATCGTCGCTTCGAATCAGATGGGCTTTGAATTGGACTGCATGGCTAATGTTTGCGAACCGGAAGACGATGGTGCGGATCTGTCGCAGGAGTCAGCTGGAGCTCACAACGAAAATTGGACATATGCCGGACAGGTTGGACTCACCCCATTACGATACGTATCCTGCACAGCCTCGACTTGACGGGTGCCAGGCTTTCCTTCAGCGAGCTTGTTCAAAGCAACAATACCCCAGTCGTCATCGGCGCCGCTCACCTTGACCACGCGGGTCGCTCCACAGTCGAGATATCCCTGCAACATTCCAGAAATCACATCCACTTGCTCTTTCTTGTGCACGAGCACGGACCACTTTCTGCCTTGATGGCGGATTTCCATTCCCCTGGGATAGTTGCCACAATAGCATTCGCAGGCATCGGCAGAAGCAAAGGTTACGTGAGCCGCGATCGTGGTCCGCTCAGGGATGGACGCGACAAGCATCATGCCTTCAATTGCACCACCATGGATAAGAGATTGGACAAGCATGAAATCGGCACCGCGTGGCAAACCAGTGAGAATGACAGTACGTGGACGAGATTCTGAAAACATTATTGGCAGACTCATGTAACAGAATGAGAAAAACTTACTCGGTTTATTGCGGGCGACAGGGGTTCCCCATGACCTGAACCGGACGAGGTTTTCTCGGTCTTCTTCCTCGTCATTTTCCTCGTCGTTATTTTCATCTTCGACACTTTCGTCTGTGTCTGTGCTAGCAGTCACCACAATGGTGGGAGATTGGGTGTGGCGTGGGGGGCTATCGTTGTCATGCACTCCGCTCGTCACCGGAACGCCATCTTTGTCACTGTCGTTTTCGACTGCGTTGTCTATCTTCAGATGAGCAGTGGAGGTCGATAGACGCTCGTCTTCGGCCTTAGCCACGTCTGCTGATGCACAGTAATCATCGCCCAACCCCTTTAGGTTGCCAAAGGTCTGCCCATTTGGACCACCGACGTGGGTGGGAAATGGAACAACATCTGTCAACTCATCGACTTGCTTTGGACCTGCGTCTACATGTCAGGCAGTGTGTGTTATACTGTGTAATTCGGGCTTACCATTGTTCATGTGCTGCTGGCTATCCTGGTGGAAGGCAGGATCCACAACCGGAGTGATGCAAGATGCTCTGTCGGGACTCTCGTGGTGCCAGCAATCCTGCTGATCAGCTGGTAAACCTGTCAGCCAATTCATGGAATGAACAAACCCAAAGCTTACAGCTCTTAATAGGTCGGTCATTCTCACTCGCGTTGACTGGTGTCTCATCCGTATTGCGGATTGCGGCAGCATTCGCCTTGTCTGGGTTGCCAACTGTTCGTAAAGATGAGCCAGCCTGAAGAGAATGCGCAGCCTTGAACTCGTCTGAAGGCCTATGACTAGTAGCGACACGAGGTTGTGCAAAATCCGGTCCTTTTGACTTTCGAAACTGGTCAACCACGTTGTCAATGTAACCCTGGGTTTGTTTGCCTAATTCCGCGAGGTTGCCCTCAGTGAGGTGCTCAATGCCACGCTTCCTGCCGACCAGGAGTCTATGCTGGGTTGGCGTCAAAGGCCGTGTCCGGGTTGCTGTTTCGGTGACAGTGTCCTGCTCATCTTGGACCAAGTCTAGCGCAGCAGATCTATCAGTGTCAGATGTCTGAGGGAATGGTGGTGGTTTCAGAATGCTAGCTACAGACTCCTGTTGATCCAAGGACTGAGCAGCCTGGGCGCCAGTGACTGTGTTGAGGCCACTTTCGACGTGTTCGGCGGTGACAGAGATCCTAGGAGAGAAATCCTCGGACAAATCAGCGCCAGCATAGGACGGAACGGCTGGAAAGGACACAACTTACTCCACACTGTGGGCTGAGCTTCGACGGGCCATTGTTGACTGATGTTTTGGACCTTGCAGACTGTGATTTGCCTTGAATCACTTGCAAGAACTTGTCGAGAACGGCAGGATCGTCATACGGCGACAGCGTCGTCATGACTGAATCTGATTTTATTCTAGGCTTCGCGAGATGGATCGAGGAAGGCACTATGTAGACAGCAATGATGAAGGCGGAAAAGAAGATAGAAGTGATGGTAGAAGTGACGAGGTCAGTGGTAGCGATGAAGCGAGTTAAAGGACTCGGGCGCAGTCGCCCAGATTCACGTCCTCCCATTCACTCACTCCCAGTATCCACGAGACTTTTGGTGACGACAGTCACCATCGTCTCATATCAATCGTCAACCGTGGGTAGATCATCTAATAACAGCGAATGTCATGTCAGCGCAAAGTGTTGGGAGGAAAGTATGACCACTTAGTGGTAGAAAAGGCTGCGTAACAGCTTCAGCATTTACATTTCTCTTTTCCATCCCTTGAAGAGATCTCTTTCACAATTGATTTTCTGAAAACCGCGTCGCTCATGTCGACCGCAAGATGCTTTTTACAGGCTCGTAATATCCCCCCTTGAGATTTTTGTCTCGCTCCGGACGCCAACGCTATGCTGAAAGATGTCATGAAGGCACCGGTACGAATTCCCAGTTTCTTTCTCCTTCCATAATGTTTTCCTTTATGACCGCCAAACCTCGGCGGCCACAAAAGCCTGCATGTGAGGCTATCCTCGTCACTTGGTGGAATGAACCGTTGTTCGGAGGCATCCTCTCATCGGCGATCCAAACTGTCTCCTGCACCTCCTGCCACGGTTCTTCGTGTCGCCTTGGGTTGAATTTCGGTTTGTTGGTGACAAGGTCGATCAGCCAGTGGATTGGTGTATAGAGGCGCTCAAAACGTCGAGTAAAGCCCAACCACGAAAGGGTCCTCGAGTCGTAGGCTACTCGAACAAAAGGGTTCATGTAAATCCCTGAATTTCCAGGCTCAGGATTCTGGATGTCGGCTTGGATGAGGCAACATTCCGATGCATCCCAGTAGAGATCCTTCTCGGCGCGAAAGCGATAAGGTGTGGAGAGATTGCTGGGGCTTTGGTTGCCCGCAGTGATTAGCTCAGGCCTGCCTGGTCGTGCCTGGAAGAAGCGTGCATCAAATGCAACCATTCCACCCCAACAACTTCTCACTCGCACTGCGTCTTTGCCGTCAAGGACGTCCTGGTGGCTGGTCTCGTCACCACCAGCAGCAAACCACGGATAGAAGGGGAGACCCATGCTGTACCCTTCGGCATCCCGGGTTGCAAAAGTATCGTAAAACTTGAAAGGATTAATGAAATCGACCGCGCATGCTGCCCTGTAGTCCGTGACGCCGTCGGCCACAGTATGTGTGGAGAAGAGCAGCTGAGCCGCATCGATCGGATGAAAAACAACGTCATTTAGATAGAGGAGTTTGTCGAACGTAGTGTTGGAACCTTCCAGCGGCCTCAACGCCCGGTTTCGAACCTCAGCGAGATACTCGATGCGTTTCACACGTTCTTGTCCATGAATGCGGATGTGGGGGAGGTTATCGATGCTCAAGTGGTCCTGGAACACCAACGTGTGATCGCACGGCACCCGCTTCTCGAGTTCCTGCAACGCCTCTTGCGCTTCTGGACCCGAATCATTGACGTATATTGAGAGAAATGTGTTCTGTGGTCCCAGCAACTGTATCAGTTCTAGCACATTTTGCGCCCAGTCTCCGCCCAGGAGTTTCCCGCCTTTATCGTAGATGCTCGCGGCCAGAAAGACTTTTTGGTGTTGCAGATTTACCCGCCCTGGGGTCTCGGAGGCCAATGCTCTCTGTCTTAATGCTCTATAATGTGGTGGAAGGTGAGTGTAGCCGGGGAAAAAGACGCCTCCCACGATAATAATGGCGGCGATGGTGGTGAAAAATATGTAACAAAGTAAAGCGAATTTCCGAAGGAACGATCTAGGCGTACAGATGTATCGGCGAGGAAGTCGTTTTGATCTCGTTCGAGGTCGGCGAGGGAGATACTGCTTGCGCAGCCACGCAGGGGCGAGTGAGATGAACTGCGAGGAAACTCCTCGTTTAGCCACGCCGGACACAGTCTGGTCTGCTAGAAAATGCGACTGGAATTCATCGTGGTCCGAACCGTGCTCGAAATAAAGTAAAGGGTCGTCTGCTCCGTCTGATGTGCGTGTACTCGTCCTCGACAACTCGTACTCGTCCAACTGCAGGCAATGAGAGTTCATGATTTGCGGGGAGAAAAAGTGCGGAGAACGAAAAGAAGTTGGCGGAGTAGTGAAGGAGAGGAAGCCGCCATATGACCTCGAAGTCAGTCAAGACTTCGAAGGGAATATAGACGCTGGGGTCGAGGGGACAGCATCTACAATTATGTAGAATGTATGTAGCTGAAGGGAGGCTGTGGGATAGTCAGGGCGCAGGCAGACAGCAAACAGAAAATGTGGTAACGCGTTTTATGGGGTGAAAACGGTCAGAGGACCCAGCCAAGTGAGAAACGACAGCGGGTCAGGGACCTTTTCAGTTGCGAGCAGGTTGCCCCAGAACCCAACGGCGCAGACAAGAGCATGCCAGTAGTGGTCTGGCGCTGGGCACGTTGAATTTCGCGGAAGCACAGCCTCCTCAGGGTGGTGGAAATGGGAGATAGGAAAGGGAACGTGTACCTCGTAATTTCTGGTGGGGCCTCCTCGTTCCCCTGCGGGCGTGGGTTGCGAATGGGCGTCTGAGTGGCTGAAGAACCCCTCGGCTCCCCTCTCTAGGCTAGATCAGCATTCCCCCGAGCCACCAACGCCGCCTAGTTAAAGCCCCAAAGGCTAAAGCCCGCAGGCTTGCTTCTGGAATGGGTAGCACAAGACGACGCGATGGTCAAGACCGCAGCCAAAGTCATTTAGCCTCTCGACTTTTTTGCTTGTTGTCTGAACAAACCCTTTGGAACAAATCAGCATCATTCCATTGCATCACCGCTATGCTTATCACCCTTCAGCCCATTCCTTCAACATCACATCATCGCCATCTGTCACCTGCAAGTTGCACCAGCGAGAAAACCAGGGCGTATTCGCCCCTCAGCCCCTTTGCATTGAGGCACCCGGCCAATCACCCACCCCTGATCTCCCTCGCCTCTCAGCAATTTAACAGCCCTGTGTCACAGGCGTCCGGATTTTTTTCCCCCGACGATCTCTGTGGACCGCGTTTCAGCACGTTTCGCAGGTCAGCAAAGCTATTTAAAGCCTACCGAGATCGCGGCAATGCAGTCAGAGCCCCTTTTGCCATAAGGCTGACGATGCCAAATGAGGCTGTTGTCCATGAATTCGATCCTTATCTAAGCTGAAGCAATACGCAGGGACGCGCAAGATGAACGAAGACATACGAGTACGCAGGCAGCACAGACAGGGTGGGCTCGAAATGGTTACCGTAAAGGGTAATCTATGAGAAGAGGGGGATTCAGATCCATCACGACAATCACGACATCATCCCGATCTCTTATCGCTTCCTTCTATGGTGCGGAGAGCAGTCCGCTCGACTCAGTCAACTGGAATTTGACCTTGCATCTGTAACTAGAGAGCCCGCCAATAAGACTTTTTCGGGTTACACCATAGCACCAAGCACCCTACATTACAAGCAGCTACCACACACCCATGACGACAGGTAGACCACCACCTGCATTTGGAGATGCTGTCGCCATGCCATGTGCCACTGGCGGCTGACCACCTCCAAAAGCAACTACAGCCGTGAGGTAAACAACTACTTTCTACTCTTCGTGGTGTTGCACATCGTTTCTCAGCCACAATCGTCCCACTTGATCCTAGGTTGGTCAATTAGTCGAATGTGGGCATCCTAGGTTTTCTGGTTTTCTCTTTTTTTGAGCGCCTATCAGTACAACCTCTCCAAGGAAGTGTGTGACACAAGTGTTTCGATTTACGAAATCGGTTTCCTGGACGGGCAGTAGGCGAGGGGCCGGCTCAATTGTTCACGTGCTATGATGTCCCGTAAATGGCACTGTGGTTCATGACCCAACGACCCGGCTCGCTGTGGTGTTGGAGCTTTGATCTCGAGCCGAAATCGGCAAGATTCTGCACGTTGGGCGAACTTTCTACAAGTCGGAACAAATCGAGCTTGTAGTGGTCGACTTACTACAAAGGGGTTTCGGGTCGAGTTCCTTCCACCCACAGACCATTATCTCATTTGCTCGTCTACCGCACTGACCTTTCCATCACTTTAATCGATCTTTGGCCGGCCGTTCCATTCTTGTGGCATCATCGTTACAAAAAATTACTGACATCAGACTTAAACGCGGAACATTTGGGATAGAGAATTCAGAGAGACTGTCAACCTGTTGGTCTTGTCGCACTTTCTCGAATGTATGGGAACCATCTCCGTCGCTATTGACTAGCAGGCTGGACAGAGTCAACGACATTTTCCGAGGCGAATTTATTTGCAGGGAAAAACATTAAGGGCTGGCAGTCTCGAGAGGGGGATCACAAAAAAAAAAAAAGAACTCTCTATTCCACCAAGAGATCTAGAACTGTGATTAAATTGACACCTTGTACTTGACGTAGACAACCACAATCCCTCCCATGACTCCTCGCTTTGCACTATCATATCGCACGCGGTAGAAATTTTGTAAAGAACCTGAATGGTCAATGGTCTGTTATCCTTGTCGCTCGTGCGAAGAAAATGAAAGTGCTCAAATGCCAGTGCGCTTGCTCCTGTTCTACCCAAGTCCGGCTTTTGTTACCCCGTAACCCGTCCCAGCAAGGCACACCAGCTCAAAAAGATTCGAGGCTCGATTGTCTTGCCAGCGCGACGGGCACTCTGTTGCATCGACCACTCCAGGTTCGTGAGCTCGATTGAGCGAGCGATGCTGGCCGAAAAGGTCCTGCAGAGATCTGTGACGGAGTCTGTCTCTTGAAGCCGGTCGAACTCGAGGATGCGCTGAGCTGCGTTCATGGCGTTAGTCTCTGCGAGGGGAGCCCGACATGGCTGAACTGCCACGAGAAACCGGTTTGCCAGAGCCGAGAAGGCCAGGAATATGGCAAAGATGGTAGGGACAGGTCGGGCCACAGGCACCTCGTCAGCGTGGTCACCGCTCTCGTCGTGGCTCGAATTATCGCCGCCAAGCAGGATTACTTCCCATTTTTCTCGCCACTTGGAATATTCCTCAATCAGCGTACTGAGTTCGTCAGCTATGCTTGTCGTCTGTTCGGGGAGGTGGCCCTCGAGAACGGCCGCCGTTGTTCTCCTAAAAAGGCCAGGGGCGCGCGTTGTCAGCATCCACATGGTCAGGACTGGCTCTGCACGATCCGAGAGGAGGCTGTCACGGGTGATGGTGGATCGAAGAGCTCGCTGCCACGCCGGGCTACTGAGAAAACAGTCCTGGTTGAGAAAAGTGGTTTCCACTGTCTGACCCGACCAGAGTTAGAACGGACTTCGAAAAGGGACAATGGGTTATTTGTCTGATTACCATTATCTGGCATTGTGCCGCAAGCAGGATCTTCTCAAACTCTGTCTTGATATTGTTTGGCCCTAGCGAAAATAAGATGTGCTTGCCCCCCTGCGAATGCGAAATCCACGCATGATGGCCCGAGTTGTCGAGTAGCTGGGTACGCCGCATCAACGGTCAGCCACGCCCTAGACGACATACACAATAGAGCTGGTGCGGGTGGGTCGCATACCTCGAACAATGTTAGTAATAGCGTCGTATACCACACGGTCCAATCGATGCTCCGGGAGGAGTTGAGGGCATTCTGCAGACACTGCAAGGCACGCCCGTAGCGCCTCTCCAGCTGCGTCAGGACCAGCTGGTCCCGGACTCGGCTCTGGACGCAGCACTGACGAACGCGCTCGGCAAGGCAGTCGATGGCATAATCGAGGCACTTGCTGTGGCCAATCATCTGGGGGAGGAATTGCAGGATGGTCGTCAAACGACATATCTTCACCCACCGTCGTGGGTCGGAGTTGACGCCCACACTTGAAGCATCCAGGAGTAGCTTCTGGGAGAGCCCCGGCTGCATCAGCAAGGACACGTACTCGGGAGAGTTGATCGTGCTGGGCCAGGGAGACAACGGCGGTGCGATAGAAACAGCGTAACGCCACCCATCAGCGTGTCTCGCCAGGGTCTGGTCTGCTGGTGGACGAGTATGCTTGGGCTGGGGTGGGTGTTGGGAGGCCGTATCATTCTCTGGGGCAACCAGGGGACGTGGGCCCGATTCGCTATCATCTTTGGTCTCAGTAAATAGGAAATCCGGTAGCTGTAAGGTGTTTGTTCTAGCTGCTGTGCCTTTGGCCTTGCGTGTCGCTGCCGCCGCTATGTTGGAGACTTTCCGCACAATCCGACGATCTGCGTCACTCAAGCTGAGGTTCTTGGGATTCTGGTGGATGAATTGCACCATTCTTCCATACACCTTTGTCAGCACACGGCATGCCAAGGACGGACGCTCGAATATCAACGACCTGGTCCTCCAGTAGCGAGATTGTGATGCATCTGGAGGGAAAATATGAAAGGTGGGTTTGAAGTGACCAGGGTACGAAGACCTTGAAATGGCTTAGTTGGGCAAGGGCTCAAATACCCGAAAGGGGGTTAGACGCCCTGATCTAATATATTCCGTGATAGAACATAATTGGTGGGAGTCTAGGCCGCCTTAGACGGCAAATAGGTATACATGTTCCAAGACAGACAGACACCCTTTGAAAGCCCCATTGCTGCTTCAAATCCCAAATCAAGTCATGGCGACCACTTGCAATCTCACGATACGGGGTAGAGAATCTGCAATGTCATCTTGTGGTTGTTTCCTCGGCATCGACGGAAGGAGGCCCGTTGATGATGTCGTTATCGAGGCCCCTAGGGCAAGCTCAAACACCAAACACGTGAAAGCCGTAGACAGGTCCGAGTCTATAAAATGGGAGTGTTGTCTCAGAAGATTATAAGTCGGTTTCCCTTCGATATTATCTCAGGAGCCGAACGCCATCCCATAGATCGAGTAGAATCCTGATACCCTGCAACCCATCAACCACCATGGCGCCGAAGTTGACAGCCCAGGAAGTTATTGACCGTCATGGGTAGGCCAGAAGAAATCCCTTTGCAGCGAATGGACGCTGACTGTGGACAGGTCAACTCTCGGCCATCACAAGCGTATTCCCACCTTTGCTGAAATGCAAGAGCAAGGGATCGAGCTTCCGCACATCCTGATTAGTGAGTATATTCCTAATGTCTCGACTGATCGCGAGAGGCAAGGCTGACTTGTTTCATAGTCAGTTGCGCCGATCCACGGTGTATTCCGGAGAATATTTTCCAGTTAAAAACTGGAGGTAAGTAAACTCAGACCTTGTACCGATATTCAGGGTATATGATTGACCTCAGGTTGCAGAGGTAGTTGTCTGCCGAGTTGCTGGCGGGAATGCCCAGCTCGCTGTGAATTCTCTCCTTTCGATTGATACACTTCTCAACTTTACTGATGTCATCATTGTCCAACACACCAGTAGGTTCGATCCCACAAGAAATTGTTGTCCCTACCGCACTGACTGCTTTCGATGCAGACTGCGGAGCAACAATGTATAGAGACAATGTGGTCAAGGGGGAATTGCACAAGCGCGCCCCAAGTCTGGAGGCAGAGATCAACAGTATGGAATTTTACGAGATCACTGGGTAAAGTCAATGCATCCCAGCTTCTGGCTCATCTCACTAACCCTGTCCTGGCAGCTCCCTGGAGGAAAATGTAAAGAAGAGCATGACATTCTTGAAAGAATCCCCGTTTGTCCCAGAGTCGCTGAAGTCCAATATTCGGGGATTTGTCTTTCACATTGATAGTGGAGAGCTCAAGGAAGTCACCTTTTAGGGAGACCAGGCAATATGTCGATGCGGGTTTTGGACTGGACGGTCAGAGCATTGAAGCCGAGCCAGTAGAACATATGGTATAGTCTACAAAAATTTCTCAACACAGGTTCTGAGCTTGAATTGTTCCATGACGAGGAGAGGCTGGCAGGCTGGCTGAGAGTTGTCATTCAACAATCCAATTATAGGAGGACAAAGTCTGCAAACTCGCCAAGCTATATGGCTTGGCATCCAGTGACAAGGACCATGTTTAGACTGTTTGCACGGTTTGCGCAGTTTACACCCGAATTCCTGTCTTGCGCCCCTCGATCAAGTCCCTTGAACGTTGGGTTTGTGAATTCACCTCACTTGACTACGCCTTTGTTGTTTTGTACTTGCCGGTTTTCACTTTCATCTCTCTTTTGGAGTTTGGGATGGTGAAGATGTCTTTGCCTCTTTCAAGCCTTCTTTTCCTCTTTTTACCCAACTGATCACTGATCCTTTTCCCTCTTCCACAGCCAGAGCCCATTCCTGTTGCCTAACGATCGACTTTCATCGACAACCCCGATCGCGAATCCGAGGACAATCCCAAAAGATCAAGTCAGAGTGTCGACCGGCGCACACCATGACTGACCCTGAACCACGAAACCGCAAACATGGCATCACCGGTCCGATGTCCATGGCCCTCCCTGAGCCCCTAGACAACGAGAAGACTGCCGAACTAATTGAAGAGTTGAAGAGGGAAAACAACTATGAAGGGCACAAAGAGACAGAAAAGCGGATGTATGTTCTCAAGCTATTGAGCAAGGTCACTCTGGAATTCGTCCGTGAGGTCAGTCGGAAACAGGGACTGCCTCCATCGCAGATCAATACCTTTGGTGGCAGGGTCTATCCCTACGGCAGTTATCGCCTAGGTGTCTTTGGACCTGGTAAGAATTCTCGACGTCGCTATGCTATCATGACGCTAACAGTCATCAGGCTCTGATATTGACACTCTCGCCGTCGCTCCGAGACATGTGAAGCGCGAAGACTTCTTTGAGTTCTTCCCTGCGGTCTTGAGACGTATCGCAGAAAAGGAAGCCCCTCCCGCGGTAATTTCATCGCTTGTGCCGGTTCCCGACTCCTTTGTGCCCATCATCAAACTCGTGCTCAATAATATTGAGATCGATTTGATCTTCGCCTCAATCGCAACTCTGACGACCATCCCTCCGAAACTCGGTTTGAACGACAATAGCCTCTTGGTAGGAATGGATCAGGCGTCCATCCGTGCAATTACTGGCCCAGTGAGTCTAAGAAAGCCGCATTCAACTCTTCTGGGACGTCAAGTTAACAAAACCAGCGTGTTACCGATGAGATCCTTGACCTTGTTCCTGTCGAGAAAACCTTCCGAACTGCGCTCCGGGCGATCAAACTATGGGCGCAAAGAAGAGCTATATACGCCAATATTGTTGGCTATCCTGGTGGTGTCGCTTGGGCCATGCTCGTTGCGCGTGTTTGTCAGTTCTATCCACATGCGGTTGGTGCTACGATTGTAGGAAAATTCTTCTACATCATGAAGGAATGGCCATGGCCTCTGCCGGTTATGTTGAAGGATATTGAGCAACAACCCAAGAATCTAGGTCCCAACCACGGATTCAAGGTCTGGAACCCTGTTCTCTACAAAGGTGACGAGAAGAATATCATGCCTATCATCACGCCTGCATTCCCAAGCATGTGCGCGACATACAACATCTCCAAGTCCGGCAAGACGGTTATCCTCCGCGAACTGGAGAGGGCTGACAAGATAGTCACAAAGATCTTTGCCGGCAGAGCTTCCTGGAGCGAATTGTTCCGGAAACATACCTTTTTCACCGCAGATCACAAATACTACTTGAGCGTGACTGCTAGTGCGTTGAACGCCGACGCGGCCAAGGCATGGGCGGGTCTTGTCGAAAGCAAAGTTCGGATCTTTGTCATGCAGTTAGAAGGCACCAAGGGAATCGAACTTGCTCGACCGTTTACTAAGGGGTTCAAACGTGTGCACAAGTGCCAGGACGTTGATCAAATCCGAGAAGTGCAGAGAGGCAGCATGAAGTACAAAGTGGAAGAGACGAAGACTGTTGAGACGACCGATCCTGAACTGGTGACGACTAACGGGGAAGGTGCCGCAGTTCCCTTGACGGAAAATACCAGTCAGGAAAATGATCGGGATGCGCACACCATCTACACCTACACATTCTACATTGGTATCGACACGGTGGCCAAAGGAAGCTTGAATCTGGTCCAAGCATTCCAGGCCTTCAAGCAGGTGTGCGAGGGGTGGAACAACTACAATCCGGAAGTCCATTTCCTGAATCTCGCATCGTCCAAAAAGTATGCTTCCTTGCTCATTCTACCTTCTGGAGAAATGCTGACAAGAACAGTTGGGAGTTGCCTGAAGATCTCTTCGATGCAAAAGCCGGCGAAACGCGACCGAGTAAACCGGTCAAAAAGGTGATTAAGAATCCCAAGCCAGAGGCCAAGCCGGTCCGGCGTAGCATCAGTGAGGTCGAGGTATGTCCATACCACGAGGTCTAATCGGCGTCGTACTAACCCCTTGCAGGACGTCCAACCTGACGGCGATGCTGTGAAACGACCAAGACTAATGACAACCACACCAACACCAACCCCCACTGCAACACCCGCATGATCCTGCGGCAAACGAGGTGCGATGTATGCTATCTTCAAGACCATCGGCGCACTTATGTTGGGGAATGCCCACGTGAACTCCTTGTTTACAGCGACGAAGCTTCTACAAGCCTGGGAGCAGAAGTTGCTTTGAAAACATCCTACACCCAAAAAAAGGTGAAAACGCTGAAAAATGCCAAAAAGAAATGAATCTATCCGCAGTTTCGCTGTGAGATTGTACAAGCTGAGGTAAACATAGACCTGGTGATGAGACTAACCCAAGCACAGCACGAAATAGCATCAGAGCACCCGTGTTCCTTGCAGAGTGGGTTTGTCTTGAGTGGGCTGAATGGAAACCGGGAGTTTCGACATGGGTTATCTTACCATGGAGATTTCTTGCGTGTCTTTGAACTACGAGTGAAATCACCGAAGCTGACTGTGGCGTCGCGAGGGCTGGGGAAAGCCAGACGGAGATGCGACATTGACCGGCGGTGATTGGGATTTAAGGAATGATGGAGAGAGACGTCAACGGGACGAAAATGTGCTCATTTTTGTACATAGTTTATCGGGACGGCATGCTGGTGGGTTGTTATCATAGAGCGAACGCAACAGCGAAGCAGGCAGACAGTGAGACAGCCAGAGAGACAGACAGTTGACTCGAACAAAATGAAGAAAAAGAAATTTAGGGGTCCCAGGACCTCGAGAAAACAACGCAAGATGTGATTCAGCCTTGCGTACAGAGTAGCTGGCTAGCTGGCTATTTGTATAGCTGTGGCTGGGACGGATAGTCTGACCTACTCTTGGTTGGAATGCCCCGTTCTAGCTTATCAGCCCTCTGTGTGCGAAACTCATCCACATCCTTTGTCTCTTGTGCCATCAACTCCTGCCTGCAACACATTTCGCCCTGCTTGCCAATATCCATCGCTTGCTAATTATGTAAACTATCCATGTCCATTTTTGGTCACCCAGTCAGTAGTAATCAATCCAGTCGGTCGGTCGGTCGGTCGGTCGGTCGGTCGAATGAAACTCCCTCGCACCGGCATGAATTCGAAACTCAAGTCGCTCCTGTCATTTAACCTCCACCGCCAGTAAAGCACGTCTCTCTGTCCCTTGTCAGCCGGGAAGGGCGAATCTCGTATTCTCCCCAGAACGACCATGTCCTGAAGCACGAGGGCTTGGCCACTGTCAATTGGTCTCGCTCCTCCTCTTTCCGGTCTGCACGGTCAGCGGGTCTCCAGGTTTGGCAGTGCTGCTGCTCGAGGAGCCGCGAACATGGTCATGAGCATCCAGGGGCACTGTATGCGCGCGGTCGACGTTCTGCTGATGTCTCCCAGGAACAATGGTGTCAAAGTCTTTCTTGATGTCACCCACGGGCCAGTCCTGGAGGATCTTGCGCTCAAAGGCGCCCAGGGGTTCCTCCTCGAGCTCGAGAGAATGCGTCTTGCCCGCGTCCTCAAAGATCTCGACTTTGCCCTTCCTCTCCCCATTGGGGGACGGGGGTTCGATGAGCTTCTCTGGGAAGACCTGCTTCTTCCACACAACATTCTTCATCTTGCCGACGGCCCCGGGAGCGTTGATGGCGACAGGCGTGTCGGGGTTCGTCTCTACCCCGAACATGACCCAGCCTTCTAGAGCCTCCGAGTCATATGTCCCTTTGTCGTTGTAGCCGAGACCATGTTTGCCCATGCGGATGCGGACGCTGCTGTGAATTGTTTCGTTGGTTCTCCTCAACCGTGGAAGCGCGTGGTGCTTGTCCTCGAAGCGGTTGCTGAGACGGTGGAAGATCTTGTACAGCATCCAGAAGAGCACCCCATGCTGGGAAGCCAGCTCTTGTTCGCGGTATTCGCCAGGAGTACGGATACGCGAGCCGCCTAGCTTGAAGAAGAAACTCATGCTGTCATGAATCTTACCCAAACCCCAGGGCCGCGCGTGTGGTGTGGTGTTGCTGACAGTGGCCATGCGACCGGTGTGGGTGAATGTTTGATGTCGCCCGGAGAGGTCCATATCGTCCTTCTGAACGGGTGTGATGTAGCTCAAAATGTAGCCGTGGTCAATTGTTAGAATGGGATCCAGCTGGCTAATCATCCACGCCAGGGTGAGATTTGCGAGGGCGGTATCGTCGTAGCTGCCGCCGACGTCGCTATGCACGCCCGGGAACCAGCATTGTTTGAGGGACTTCAAGTCGTTGGGTTCCTCATGCGGCCAATCCCAAATAGTGGGAGAGAAGGAACGTCGGTGTTCGTCCAGGGCTAGAGCCTGGAATGCATACTCGATATTCGACTCGACCCGCGTGTCAACAAACGCAAAGTCTGTGCTAGGCGGCTGGGGCAAGAGTCCGACCATGGGAATGCCCAGTCCACCGACAGTGTCCCAGACGGCGACACATTTGACCTTGATGTTCGGCCGTGTGAGCCCATTGTCGATGAGCTTCTTCTGGTAGTCTGGATGAGTGACTGGGGGTTTATGGCCCACAAAGGGCAGGTCTGGCCACTTGGACTTGAAGTCTTTCTTCTGCTGAAACTCCCAGTCTTCGAAGACCTGCACGAAATACTCCAGCCCTTTCGGGGTGAGGAGACCAGCTGCGTTGATCAAGCTGGAGATTGAACGGGCGGTGAATGCTCCTCGCGAGAACCCAAGTAGGAAAATCTCATCTCCGTCGTTGTAGTTGAGACAAATGAAGCTGTAAGCTTCCCGGATATGTTCCGCAAGACCCTCGCCAGTAGCGCCTCCAATGAATCTGTCGTACAGGGAGGGAGACCCGGTGCCAATACCGTTTTGATAGAAGACAACCTGGGTGATTGGCTGAGGAGGAGTGGTGGACGTGTCTTCACCGACCGGTGGAATGGCTCTCGCAATGCGGGTGACGTTGCTGGGAGTCTGGTAGTCACCGTCACTGTCGAGCCACGTACCGTCACAGCACACGACTATGCGTTTCCTGGGGTGCGATGGTGCCATAGTGTTTGGGATCTTTGGTGAGTGTTGCAAGAGAGGCAAGGCGTTCACGCTGGGTCAGTGATGCCTTAAGATGTGCAGTGACATTCGCTCAACCTACTCGGTACAAATACCCTGTCAACTGGCGGCTGGAAAGTGTCTGATCACTCCTCGCTGCTGGCCACGCAAGCCTCTTTTCATGTCTTACAGGGGACAAAGCACTTTTTCAGTGCCTGGGGGCTGACAGGCTTGATATAGGGTGGCCCAGCTGTACCTCGTACCTCATGCAACCCCCGACCCTGAATCACAGGACACGGAAAGCTCCTCTCTTTTTTTTTCAGCTGCTGGCCTTGTGCGCCGTCAATCTTCAGCCTCCAGCATTGGCAGTGGCAGGCGAAGGTGCCGGGTGCCCTTTTCGATGTGTCCAGATGTCAAGCGAAGGCCCAAGAGGGGGTGACTCTGCATGCAAGCTTGCAGCACCAGGAGCAGCTGAGCCAACGAGAATGGAAGCGAGCGACACACTGCATCCAATTTCGGGGGGTTTTCTCGTCGCCATTAGGTGAACACGGAGTACGCCTGCGCGGCAGGTTTTGATTGGATGGATCAGTGTCAGAGGGAGACACGGCTTCCGTTCAAGTCGAACAGGGACGATCAGACAGTTGCTAAAGGGGGTAAGGCGGTAAGGCGGTCAGGCGTCCATGCTTTGGTGGCTGGTTGATCAAGAAATCCAACTGGTGGGTGCGCAGTTCGTTTCCGCAGTGGCTGCGCCCAGTCCTTGAGGCAACCAACACACCAAGACACCATCACGACGTCCGCAGCCTGAACGCAAGCCAGCCTCACCTCACACCGCATCTGGTCATCCTGTACCTACAAAAATAACAGAAGTCTAGTGATTCATGATGGTATCTTGGCCAGGCTTTGAATTTGTTGGAGCAATTGAATCGTCCTGATTATGTATGCTTTGCTAGTTAGTAAAACTCTCAGGAGTATGCGAGGCTAGGAGTATGGATGTAGGTGTAGGCACACAACAGATGGCAAGTACCATGGTTGCCCGCAAGGGGTCGTAAGTCATATACTATAGATTTCCCTTTTCACAAACATATACCTCGTACTGCTCTCATGGTGGTGGTATCTACACTTATCCTCGGATACACCATGTACACATAGGTACATGTACACATTTCTCTGACACGTGCGAGCCGGTTATGCTACAACCGACCTCAATTTGACTTGTCCGAGAGTGTGGGGTTCCATCTTTTAGTTCACTTCCCCTAGTTCATTTGGGTGTGGGTGAGTGAATCGCTGCGTAACGAGTCGGAGAGTGGTTTCGTGTAATCGTCAAACAAGTTACAATCTGGGCTTGATCTCTCCGGAAGCTGATTGAGACTTCATCACCTCGTCAACGACGCCCATCACCTTGCACAGCCAGTCATCCCTCCCTCGCTGCACCACGACTTGCACGCTCAGCGGCGTGTCGAGGTAAACTCTACGATCGGTGACGTGTTCGTCCCACAGCTCGCGGCACTTTTGGTCCCAGCTACCAAGCACCGTGCCGGCGGCCAGCGGCCTGCCGAGTTCCAGGTCAGCTTCGACGACGGGGCGGACGGGGACGGTGCCGGAGGGGTAGTCGAACAGGACCCAAGACGAGGTCATGCCGACGGCGTTGTAGCCTTCGATGGGCGGGACCGGATGAGGTGCGACAGGGCAAATGATGGCGTCGAGGACCTGTCGGCGTTGGCCGTGCGCGTCGACCTCACTCCACAGCTCGAGCATCTCGCGTTCTAGCTGGGATCGCTGCGCCTGCAACTCCGCCACGCGCTCCAGAGCCTGCGGCTTGCCTGAGCGGAATCGCGTCTGCATCCACGGCACCAACGGCTCACCTGTAGACTGGATCATGTGGTTCATGACGACCGCACCGTCGACACCCATCAGTTTGCTCATGACAGACTGCGATCGCGTCCAAGCGCGGGGCGTGAGCAGTTCTTTAACCAGGACTTTAACTCCCGTGCGTGAGCTTGCGCCTGACAGCCCGACAGAGACTTCATTCAGGATGGTAGTGATCGGTGGAAGGAGGGTGCAGTTTCCGTCGCTTCGTAGGATGCCAATTACAAGTTCGCCATTCGGCCCGCTGCCCTGGATCTGTTGAGGAGAAGGGCTTGAGACGGGCCATGGACACGGCATGCAATCCTCTCCCCACAATGGCGCCCTTGGGATCACCTCTCGCAGGAAGACATCAATGTCTCTCACGCTCCGCGCTATGGGACCCGCCACAGCTTGCACACTCGTACGACTCATCCCTTCTCTTCCGGTCTGTGCCTGTCCACCGTAGGGAATCCGGTTGTTGGATGGCTTGAAGCCGTACAAGCCGTTGCACATGGCTGGTACTCGGATACTGCCGCCAATATCCGTTCCTATCCCAAGAATACTGCCCTTCATGGCCACAAGGACACCTTCTCCGCCACTCGACCCACCAGCTGTGCAGAGGCGGTTGATAGGATTCATCGTCCTCCCAAAGACATTGTTGATGCTGTCGAGCGACGCGAGCGTTTGGGGGATGTTCGTCTTGGCCACGATCACACAGCCCAGCGACAACAGAAGATTGATCAATGGGGCGTTCTCCGTCGCGGGTTTCTCGCACAGATAAGCCAGTCCGATGCTCGTGTCCACGCCCTTGACGTTGAATGTATCCTTGACAGACACCGGCAGCCCATGAAGCGGCCCAAAGGGTTTCCCGGTCTGTGACAAGTATGCATCTAGCTCTTTTGCGCGGTGGATGGCCGAGTCGAAGAGTGGCTCTGTCAGGCAGTTTGTGAGTTGTTGGGCTATGGCTGCACGGTGGCAGAAGGCCTCGGCGACTTCTGCGGACGACAGTTTCTTGCTCGCCAGAGCTGACAGGAGGGTTTCCACCGTGTAGTTTTCAGTGATGTCGATCTCGGAGCGCGAGAGGAACTGGCGAGGCACATCCAGGACGTTTTGCGGACCCAGCTCCAAGCTCGGGGGATCTTTGGGCAGGACGGTAGAGGGGATGTGCCATTTCGAAGGGATCCGGGCAGCGCGCGAGGCCTGTTTGCGGGCTGCGATGGCTTTCCAAGCTGCCGAGTCTGAGGTCGACTTTGAAGACATGTCGTGGGAGGTCTGTGGGGGTGTGTATGAGGGACGGGTTCTGACGAGCTCTGGGATCAACTTGGACAGGAAGTGACTGTAATCACTCCATCATCCGAAGGTCGAGGGATCGATCCATTGGGAGGGGGCTTTCATATCATTAATATTAGATCCCGGTACTCGACCATCTCCGCATTGGCTTTTCGAGGTCGCAGCGAGCTAGCGAAGGGCGCGGAGAAGGGCTGGAGATGCACCGAATTTGTCCACAAGCCTCGGTCCAAAGATGATCCCTGCGGCTCCCTCTTTAGGCAGTGGGTGGGTGCCACAGCCCTGCGTAGCCTTGTCAACCTCGTACTCGGTACTGCTGCCTTGTACCTGAACATTCCTCTCACACCTCCAATTTCCTAGCACAGCAAAATGGATACGATACACTATGGCCGCATTCTCATTCAGATGTCTCATTTTGACTGATTAAGGGTATTGTACAATATTAGAGAGGAGATAATAGCCATGGCCTTCCTCGTGTTTCGTGATGACTTTGGTACCTGCGTCTTTCCCCAGCGTGCACCACGATGAACACTCTGCGCAAGCCTTGCGATACTACCTGACTATAGCATCCTCACAAAAACAGAGCCAACTCCTTCTCGGTCCACTCCCATAATTTATCCGCCAGTGCATCGTCCTTTGCCGCCGGCGTTTCCAATACCCCCTTTGTCGCGACGGGGACATAGTACGCGCCGTTCTCGAGGTTCTCCTTCGCAGTGGTCCCCGCCCAGGTTTGATTGTACGGTCCTTCCTCGACGGACGTCCAGTTACCTGCGGCCAAGACGCGGACAGGGAGGGTGGTCATGAATGAGACTCCTGTGAAGATATCCGTTTTGATGTAACCTGGGTGAATAGCCACGGAGGTGATGTCAGGGTACCTCTTCGCCAATGCCCGCGCGTACAGCAGGTTCGCCAGTTTGCTCTGTCCGTAGCGGCACCACTTTCCGCCGGGAACGAGGCTGCCCAATCCTTCCTGAGGTGTTTTCAGCGTGTCGAAGGCGATCCCTTCTCTGGGTGCTTGCTTGTACGCGATCGATGAGCAACTGACGATCCGCACGTCCGCTCCGGGGACATTCTTCGAGGTCCGCTGCATCAACGGAAGAAACAACTTGATCAGCATCGCGTGGCCCAGGTGGTTGGTACCAAATTGGACCTCATACCCGTCTGCCGTCGTGCTGGGAGGCAGAGCCATGACTCCCGCATTGGCGAAGAGGACGTCCAACCGCGATTCTTGGGCGAGAAATTGCTCGGCAGCCTTTCGAATCGAAGCCATGTCTGCCAGGTCGCAGGCGATGAAGGTAAGGGGCACATCCGGGTTCTGCGACTGGACCTTCTCAATCACCCGTTTGGCCTTGTCGCTGTTCCGCCCGGAAAAGTAGATATGTGCTGGCTTGTGCGCGGCAAGGAGGGAAATGGAGCCCGCTCCCAGACCAGCCGTGCCTCCAGTGACAAAGTATACTCGACCCGAGAGGTCGGGAATGTCTTGGGGCTTGAATGGCATGTTTGACTGTGTTTCTTGCTGTTCTACCGGATCTAATTATTTGAGGATTGTTTCGAGAGACAGAATATTCGAGGTATACTGTCGAAGAGGTTGCTGAAATTTACACAATTATGTCTGGGTTGGCTCAGCTTTCCACCGCGATTTTATATCAGAGCTGCATTTTCCTATCACAACTATTCGACAAACCCAAGGATGCGAGATATATTGACCATCTCTTCACACCTTCGTCCGTGATGGACCGGATCCTAATTCATCCTTGCCAAGGGGGTATATCCATCACAGCCCGGTAAGGCATGACCAGTCATCTTTAAATATAACGCATTGATCCTCGCCTTGGCTGTGGTAGATGCTACTCCCATAACGCCGGACTGTTCCTCAGCGCGACGTGGAACAGGGAGATCGGGAAACGTGAGTCACGTCTGATGTAGGACGCAGAGGAATGATTCTTCTTCCCGCCGCCGCTTGTTGCGCGTGTAAATGCGTGCGTAACACTGTCGGGTGGAAGAGATGGGGGGTGGGCAACCTTGGGTATGAGTGCGAGGATACGGCCGTATCTCCTTTCCGATCTAGATTCGCGAGGCTGAGAATTCCATCGCTACATCTGCTCACAGTGACGCATATTCAATCAACCCTGCCTGGAATTTGACAAGACAATTCGCAACTTAGTGATCAGGTCAACTTTTCAATTGCACATACAATGTATTGTGCCCCAAAGACGTCTACAGTATCGCCCTCCTTGCTGCCCATCACCCATTCCATCTCCTTGCCCGCTCTGTTTTGCGTCTCTTGGGCCAATCTAGGAAGATGTTGAAGATTCTGTTCGTCTCCTGTTTCGTACTTCGTGATCCAGTCACCTTTCGCGTCGTCCCAGGCCTCTCTTCGGGCACAGAACCCCGTCATCCCGGCTGGTCCTTCGTTGCCACCTTTCAAAGCGAGAAAATCTCCCCCAAGTTGACCCAGAAAAGTCTTGCCATCCACGCTGCGCAGGATCCAGGCCGAAGGAAAACGATCCGTGAAGGTCGCAGGGAGGGTTCGCCAGACTTCCTCGTATGGTGTCATAATATTGTTTTCTGGGTGAAGCATGCTGCCTGTTTCGATACTATCCGTTGATTGAGAGGCAGGCTTGAAGCTGCCGACATCAGGCTCGGTATATCCCCTCGAGTCGATCCAGTGAGTCCATTTGCAGGTTACTATAGTTGTCTCAGTGAAAGGTTTGATCGAGGTACAGTTCACGGCCTTGTTCAACAGAAGCCTCGAGGGACGAGGGGATATCACCCACATGGCTCTTGTGACAATATGAGCCTTTCACCAGCCATTGCCCAGTCGATTGACCCGTCAAGCTTGGTGATGCGAAGGTCGACATACCAGCCGCCGACTCCAATGATTAATGTATCGGTGGGTTCTGATGCCTCGCCAGGCACCCAGCGTATACTGAGGCGAGTCGACAGACGGGGGGACATTTTCAGTGGATTGTGATACGCCTCAAGAGAGAACCTTGAAAGGCACAATGTGAATGGATATGTATGCTAATAGGGCCTTCTCTGGAATCAGGCTTTTATATCTTGAGACTTGCAACCGACTTGATTCGATATTGACATGATCATATTATGGTTGTCGCTTCATCATTCCCCTTTGGTGTTAGTCGTGATGAGTTCAGGGTTTATCGCTTGTTCCGGAGTAGCCCGCTGAACTGCGACCCCTCCATCTTCCCTCGTCAGTAGCGCTAAGCAACGACTTGTGCTATCAAGCATCAATTTCTCCTCCAATTGACTTGATCCGACGGTCCACTCCTCTCTCTCCCTTTCCTCTACACCCCATACACAATCCATCACGCACACTCGAGCAATGCCGCAACGCTGCGCAGCCTCAATTTGGCGGTCGACTGCACATCATACAGAGCGATCAATGGAACCATGACAACACCCTCTCGGTCCTGGAATGGCTGCGTGCGCTGCAAGAAGCGACGGCAAAAGTGCGGGGAGCAGAAACCGCGGTGCGCTCGGTGTGAAAAGGATCAAGCAGATTGTTCTTACCAGAGGACATTGAGGTTCGGAGGACGCCCCTTTACTCAGTCCCGATTTGGAACCTGCCTCTCAAAGACGGCCGGAGGAGCGCGAAAGGCTGGTGGGTTTACCTGAGAATAGGGATTTTTGTGTCTCCAAGACTAACACCCTCCAACAGCGACTCTCGATGGAGGATTTGTATACACCTCGGCGTCAGCCACCAACGTTGACACAGTAGAGAATCCACCATCAAAAGAAGCTCTCAGGGTTACAGAGACAGAATCAACCACGACCGAATCAGCGATCGATGACGAGACTGCTCTGGCATTAATTCCAGTCAGTAACCAGGTGGCAGATCGGGTTTTTGACCACGTCGACCCGTTGTCATTCATTCCCCGAGACAACCGTGCTCTGCTGCAGTACTTCACTTGCAATGCCTCCATGGCTCTGGCCACGCACACTGTAGTCCATCAAGAGGTCTGTGAATTAATATTACCAATGGCCCTTGGAAATCCCGCCCTCCTTCATGCCACCCTAGCGTTGGCCGCTATTCATCGGAATTCATTGACCTCTATCCCACAAGATGAGATGGATGAAGGTGCTCAAAAACTTGTCAACCACCTGACGACCAAGAGCATTCGCTATTTGCGTCAGGAGCTCCAGAACCCAAGATCGAGTCCGCTGAGCGCCAAAGTCGCCACAACTCGAACACTTTTCCTCTGCGAAGCCATTTCTGGATCTCCATCTCTCCGGGCCTGGCGAGCTCATTTTCTGGGAGCACGAGCTTTGCTGTCCTCTCATGAGATATCCTCTGACAAAGTCCAAGGGATTGAACAGGATTCATCACTTCCGTTCTTGCAGCGGTGGTATAATATCACCGAAGCTCTTGTTGCTATCACCGCTGAGGGGTTGTCGGCAGGCCAGATTGCTTGTGGTGGTCCACGATCTCTCATTGGTGAAGCCGAGGAGGCAAGTGTCTCTATTGACATGTACACCGGCTGTGCGGAAGATATTTCTCAGGTGTTCCGCGAGATCGGAGCGGTGGCTTGGGAGAGACGGCGTGCAGTCGATGATACTGGCCAACACCCAAGGCTCTCGGAACAGGATTTCCTACGTGAAGCCGATCTCTTGGAGAGGTCAGTTCGAAGGATGATCGAGCGCGACAAGACCCGGACCAAGGTATTCAACATTCCGGGCGCTCGTGATCTATCTGTAGAGGAGTCCCGGGAATTCTTGCTTTGTAACGAAGCTTACCAGCACACTGCGCTCATTCACATCCATCGACGGGTTCGCCGGCTTCCTCCCAGTGCTATGGCCGTACAAATATCCGTCCGCAGGATCATCGAATGTGTCGAGAGTATTAGACCGGCTGCAACCTTGTCACCACTAACCCTACTGACTACACCTCTGTTCACCGCGGGTTGCGAATCTACAGGTGCTGAACGTGGCAAGATTGCGCAGCTGTTGACTAATATGTTCGCTCTTTTGCGCCTACCGAACATGAAGCGTGCGCTGCAGGTACTCGAAGCCTTTTGGCGTGCATCGGAAGCTTCCGGGGTTGATTGGGAGGACTTCTCGCGTGAGTTAAATGTGTCATAAAGCAAAACCCAGGCTGACGAGAATATAGGTCAACAGAATTGGGATTTCTTGCCATATTGAATGAATAATTTTGCCATCAACGATGCTCAATTGCCATCCGAGACCTGGTTGAGTCCGCCCAAGAATGCGACAGCGATCCAGCCCCGGGTCTGTTTTTTCCCAAGAGAAATCCACCTTGTTGGGTCAGACCTAGCAGACTCATTTGTCTTGACCAACACTACTTTCGGAGCTTGATACGTCGGGCAACTCATCGGACGAAAGCACGATGGGCTTCACCCACCGATTACCCCATCGGTGAAGTACGAAATAAATGGGCGGGAGGCAAATGCCGCAAATAATTGCCTGGGTGCCGAAGCACCATCCATATCCTACGCGCGATTGTCAGTATAAAGCCTTCCGACCGGGAATCCACATGTTTCTTACCAACTGCGGCGGCCCAGTCGTAAATGTACCAGGGCACGATAAATGCGGACATCTTTTCGGCGTCAGTCTCGATGGTCACAGTCCTTTGGCTGATGTTTACTCACATTTATGATGACGGAGTAAAATGTTATGACCTCAATGGCGTGCTCCGGGTAGCTGTCCACAATATATGTCGACAGTGTTGTGTTACCAGCTTGAAGGCCGACGGCGAATAGGAAGAGAGCCACCTGACCGACCATCCAATGCCATCCTTCTTGCACTGAAGCTCCCCAGACTGCCAGCCCGATGGCAGAGAGTATGGCGCCGGGATATCCCAACCACAGCCTCATTTCTGGCGTCCGCTGGCCGTGGTTCTTCCGCGCGAGGCGGGCAACGATCCAATCGCTGAAATTGCCCGAGCAGAATATCTCGGCGAAGATAACGCCGACCAGAGCACCTGTGAAGAACAAACCTTGGATCTGGATCTTGTACTCTTCATAGGCAGCAGGGATCATCGAAAGGAGGGCCACAATCCTGGTTTGCTTTAGTTTGCGTTCAGAGAACACGCCATGCAGGGCACTCATACCACCAGTAATGAAGAAATATGTATCCACACACGCTAGCGACCAACTTGGGATACGCCCACAGCTTGCAGAAGGTGATTAGGGTCGCCCAAGGTTTCGGATGGAGGACTCCTGGGATTTTGCGAATGTTCTGGGTGGTGTGTTAGTGTGTCATGAGTACCATGCTATCTGGGACCTCTCTCACCAGCCAGGGGAGTTGTTTGGTCCTTTTGATGTCCACAACGGTATTCTGCAAGTTTTCCCCTCGCGCCGTGGCAGCCGCTTGTTGCTGCTCGAGGGCCACCACGTACGCCCGAGGATACTGGGTCTCTGGCAGAAACAAAACCTCCCATACCAGGAGAAATGCAAAGGCGATGGTGACGTGGTAGGCCACCCAGTATTGACTCACGGTGGCGATGAATCCGCCAACTGCCATCTGAAGTCAGCCCCCATCAGGTCTGTCGCCCAGAAAGAGGGCCAAGCTTACCGAGGCCACCCAGAACACTTCCTATGTTTGCAGACATTGCCCAGAGACCGATTCGGTAACCTCGCTCATGCTCCCAGGAGATGTCATTGATGATGCTAAGCCCCACGTTTGCTGCAGGGCCGGCCGCAAACCCTTGGAAAAACCTGGCTGCCATGTACTGGCCGATGGATTGTCCTTTGATCGAGGTGCAACCGCTAGCGAGAACTGCGATTGCTGTGGCAGCAATGGTCACCACTCGGCGGCCATAGGTCTCTGCCAGCGACGAGGTGACCAGAGGGCCAAAGGCGAGACCAAAGGCAGAGATGCCAAAGGACCAGTTGACTTGATTGTACGAGGCATCGAATTGCTCCTCGAGAAGCGAGAACGAGGGCACGGGGGCAGTGGTCAAATAGGTCAACAGGAAATAGAAGAAGCAGACGATACTGATGACGTTGTACTTCTGCAGCTTGGACCAGTTCAAGGGATCGAGGGAGTCATGGGTCGGCGGTGGCATGAGTGGTTTGTCTCGGGTTTCCACAGGCAGATGATATATCTCCGCCACGTCAGGAGGAGGATTCTGTGCTGGGACATCGGTCGTGATGGGTCTCTTCTCGGTGCTGTCCGCCTCTGAAGACATTGTGGTGGTGGAGGCAAGGCCGTCGGTGGAGAGGATTGGGTAATGAAAAGCCTGTGCGGGGATTTTGACTTGTTCGCTTGCGATGGATCAGAGAAGGGGAACATCGGCAGACCATATATAGTCGTTTGAAGCTCTCCCAGAAGGGAAATAACTATATGGACACGGAGACGCGACAGGGAACAATCAAGATAAGGGAGACTCAAGTCATTCATGCTTCGTTGATGAAAGGGCGGTTGGTCTTTAATGGATGACATTGCGCTATACTGGAGGAGGAAAGTTGGGGAGAAGGGAAAGGCTGGACGGCTGTCAGAGGAAGCCCTCGTGGCGATTGTCCGGGGAGGTTCCATTATTATTAAATCTAATTGCTTCTTTATCGGAATTGATGCTTTGGACTTATGGAGATGATATTCCCCGCCAATCCCAATCGGGAAGGATGAGGAGATGGTGGGGCGATTGACAGACACGAATAGACAAGATAGACAAGACGGATGTTATCGAATCTTCTCCAGTGGAAATAACCACCACCGCGCCATTATCGTCTCTATACTTGCTTCTTTTAGTCATCTTGACAGTCTGTGGTCGGGAATACAGGAAGCAACTACAACTACATCGACGTCAAGGGGTGTCCATACGGTGTCACCATCGCTACAACCTTCCCTCTTTGGACCGTGTCATCAAATTGCAGTTTCATTCCCCCAAAATTTGAGCCTCTTCAGTGCTCGATATATAGCTTCCATGGCTCTGGAATAGACCGGTCCTATCATTGTCTCTGGTTCTCGAGCGAGATAGCTGTGCCGAGCGATAACAGAGAGCGAAACACGACTGCTTTGTGTACCAATAGCGGAGATATACTCGTCGACCCAACCACCTGTTTCCCACCAGCAACTAGCAACTATGCTTCTACAACTCCTACCCTACTTTGTCCTCGTCGCGGTACTCGTCGAGGCTGTGCGGCGACTGCGCTCGCCACTGGCAAAGCTGCCGGGCCCCAAATACACGGCTTGGACGTCACTGGTGCTCAAGTACCGCGAATTCACCCACGGTCGCCGCCTGTACATCCATGACCTCCACCAGAAGTACGGCGCGGTCGTCCGGCTGAGTCCCGACGAGGTGTCCTTCTCGAGCGCCGACGCGGCCAAGGAGATCTACATGTCGGGCGGCAGCGGTTATGACAAGACGCCCTTCTACTCGCTGTTCACGCAGTTTGGGACGCGCACGCTGTTCTCCACGCTCCCCAGGGCGGAAGTATGTTCTATTCACCCTCCCAGAGAAGACGATGCAAGTGTGCTCGATGATTAGAATTGTTGGCTAACTCTTCTGGGCGGCGGCGGCCGCCCGTTCCAGCACAGCTACATGAAGCGATACTTGGCCGACCGCTACGCAAACACCAGCATCATGAAGCCCGACATCTTGAACGGCATCGCCCAGCATGCCCGGGATTTTTTGAGCAAGTGTCTCGACCAATGTTACGGGAGTGACGGATTTGCCGACATATATGTGAGGGGCCTTTGTCAGTTGTGCTGGGCTATCTCGACGAAACTGACCAAGACTGTCTCAGGTATCTCTCCACTGCTTTGCCCTGGATGGGGTGACTCATCAGCTTTTCCACCCGTACGGCACGCACGCCAACAGGAATGAAAAGGATTTGCGTCTGATGCAAGAATTGTCCTATCACGACAGTTTGAAAAGTACGTGAGACCCCCAGGATTTGTGGAGGTGTCGTTCGAACCGGGAGGGCGGGGGAGTAACTGACGTGTTCTCAGGCAATGTCGCCATCTATTACATGCCGTGGCTCTCCAATATCATTCACCGCATCAGCCCGCCAAAGCCGGCTCCGCTGTCAAATGAATACGTCCTGACGGCCAGCGCATCTCCCTCGCCATCACCGTTCAGTCTCCTCTCCAAGCTTCATGCACAGGCCAAGGCTACCAACATGGCCCCCTATGCCGTGCCAGCCGAATGCAAGGATCACCTGGCTGCTGGGGTCGACACGACAGGCGATGCCCTCTGTTTCTTGATGCACCACCTCTCATTACCCACGCCGGCCTCCCAACGCATTCAAGGCCTGCTGCACGAGGAACTGACGGAGAACGCCGCGACTTCATTCGACCAACTCCCGTACCTAGACGCGGTGGTCAAAGAGGGCCTCCGCTGTTTCCCGCCCATCCCGATGTCGATGCCTCGATATGTGCCCCAAGGAGGGAGCATGATCGACGGCCACTTCGTCCCCGGCGGCACCATTGTGAGCTGTCAGGCGTACACGCTGCACAAGGACCCAGTCGTGTTTCCGCAGCCGTTGGAGTTCCTCCCGGAGCGCTGGTTGGATAAGCAAGGAGAGGCCGAGCGGAACAGATTGTTCTTTGCCTTTTCCGTGGGCGGCCGAGGTTGTCTGGGCCGGCAGTAAGTCTCTAACTCTTTTTTACCCCCTTTTCTTTGCATTATCATCCCTTTTTTTTTCTTTCCCGCCTGAAGCCACGTTCCTTCTCCCTTTCCAGCCACGTCCTTTCTTTTTCTCTTGTCCAAAATGCTAACTCGCTGTCCCTTCCCAGCCTCGCCATCGCAGAGATGAAACTCCTCCTCCGCGAAGTCTATTCGCAGTGTCGCACGACCTTGTCCCCCCGGATGGACAGCGACATGGAAATGGAGGACCAGATCATCGCCAGCAGGCCCAAGGGCCAGAGTTGCAAGTTGGTCTTTGAGAAGATTGTATGATGTCACACGTACAGACACCTTGAGGGTAGAGGGAATGGCTAGAGAGTTCAAAGAATACTGCCTTGTCTTTCTTCCCATCTCCTCTGGGTGTGTTGGTGGTGTTTCTCTCCCACGAAGAGATATTAGGTGCTAAGCTGAACACTAGAGAACCACGTAGGGTATGGCTAGTTGTAGGTGTCTCTGTTGCGAAATGTCGTGCCGATTGCGCCTTGTACGAGCACGGCTTCATGTGGGGCATACATTAGTTTCCTCACCGAGGGCATAGTACTGTGACTTGCGGATGGGAGCTTGTGTGAGCTGGGACCAGGGAAACATATGTATCCCTGGAAGAAAGATCTCCTTCCCAGATCCATGACCTTCGAGTATATCTTATTCTGGTCCTATAGAGAATTTGAAGTTTGGAGGTGATATACGAGGTAGAGCCATTCCACACAGCTTCTTTTCCTTGCCGGAAATGGACAAAACGTGTGCAAGGATCGGGTCAAGCGCTGTGGGGCATCGATTTTATTTCGGCCCCTCTACCAAAAGTGAAGACATGACATGGAGACGCATCGGCCACCCATTTGTATACGAATGGCTCGATCCTGTGCTCTAACGTAGGTATCTCGTACTCGCTATCCTGATTCCTCGAGCCTGAATCTGCCCTCAATCTTGGCCCCCCCCCCCTTTAATTTCTCCGCTCCCCTTTCGCGCCTGACTTACTTTCTTCTCCTTCTGGGGGGGGGAAGGATATAATGTCCCGCCTAAAACTCTCCCCGTTGAGACTCTTGTCCACGGCCGCTCTGTGCGGCGGCGTAGGAACCATCGGCGCGTTTCGTTGGTGGACACGATCCTGCCAGTTCGAGCCCTACGACCCTTCACGCGATGTTCTCTCCCAAACACCATTTTACCGACGGTTTAATCCGAACAAGAACCCGACGTTTCACGATCTCTGCGTCCGCAAAGTCCCCCTGGCGCAGCTGGACCCGGACCTCTTGAGGGATTATGACGAGGGAGGGACAAAGTTGGTCGAAGCGTTCTGTGCCGCCGTTTGGGCGAGTCGTGGTACGTCCGTCGTCCCCGTCGTAGGATACCCTCCTACAGTCTTTGGCTGGTCGAGTCGCTATATCATGACCTAAACACCCTTACTACTCTGTACTATACGATACCATACTCCAGGCGCATACTAACCATCGACTCCAGCCTACGCCATCCAACGCAGATACCTCCAGCAGCGATACAGCGCCTCGCCCGCTCTGGCGCACCAGCTCTGGCGACGGCCCGAGCTCCTCCACTCGCACTACGACGTCGGCACCGAAATCACCAACCACTTCGTCGTGCTGTCCAAGACTCCGACAGCGATCCTCCTGCGGTGCGGTGACTCGCCGCTCAACACACCTCACGGCCCGCGCGCCGTCGATGGCCTGTTTGAGCTGAGCGTCACGATACATCGGGGGTCTGCCGACACCACCGAGACTGACGGCGACGGGGACGTCGCCGAGTTCCGCATGAAGAGCCTTTTCTATTTCGGCGTGGGCGCCGCCGCCTCGAGTCCCATTGCGCCGCTCTCGCTCGAAGGGTGGGCCCACAAGCGCTACGTCAAGTTGTTGCTCGAGGAGGCTGTCCGGGGCTGTACGCGGCACGGGCAGGGGCAGGGGCAAGGGCAGCCGCAGTCGTCTTGGGACAATGTTCGCGAAGCAGTATTCGGGCCCGCCCCAGCGGCGCAGAAAGCAACGACAAGGGAATGAAGGCGTGCGGGCCCAGGAGAATCTTTTAGTATTCATCATCATGACAGCTTTTAGGTAGAGTCGAGACATGCGCGTTATGCGAACGTACGGAAAGGGAAGGACATGGGACTAATAAGGACAATAGATATTCACGGATAGGTACAAACAAGAACTATTTCTCTTTCATTTTCACGGTGCTTTTCTTCAACCCTTTGCACCTTGTCACATGTTCCTGTCTGGTTGGTTACTGACTGACTGACTGTCTGGGGTCCTTCACTCAGTCAGTCAGTCACTCAATTATAGACAGGCCGATTTACCTACCCAGAAGAAACAAATCCGAACCTCCATGCGAGAAACGAAGTATGTATGTATATATGTATGTATGTATGTGCTTTAGAAACCAGGTACCGTGTATCAGGTACCGTGTATCAGGTACCATGTATCATGTAGTTCTTGACGGATGACGAACCTAGAAGGAGAGACAAGACAACCCGAAGGAGAGCAAGGACGGACGGCGCCCCACATAATAATAATAACATTACTTTCCATATTTGGATGAAGAGGAAATTCCAACTATCACTTGATCGGTCGATCATAGGGCATACTTACGCATTTTATCAGTATCGAGTCCTCGGCCAAGACCGAGGGACGTAACAAAAACATATTTGTAGAGCGACAGACAAATAGATAGATAGACACATGCCCTCGCGCACGCACGAAGTCAACTGGATATATTTCTTGCAAATATAGGAGGGTGTTCTTCCCTGCCTTCGCTTCCTATCCACCTATGCCATCACGCCTGTCAAACGTGTCGACAGGTCAAACATGGAAGAAATCCTCAATCGCCTTGAGCGCCTCGCAGTAGTCGGACCCCTCCCACTTGACGACCTCATCCAGTAAATGCGCATACTTGAGAATGACTTTTCTCGCGGTTATTTCGCCCACAACCGCCACGTGACCAAACGAGATGGGGCCGCCGTGCCTAATAAAGTGCTTCGCGGTCGAAGACTGTCCATTTACCAGTTGAGAAGACGACGAGGACACTCCGCCGAGTCCCTCCAAGCCGATTTCGGTCCAGTCGATCTCTTGCAGCAGTTCGAATACTGTTGTGTCGCCAACGCCTGTGAAAGAATGATTGCTCGCCTGCTGCTCCGAGGCAGGAGTCGCCTTAAAGACATAAAACGCCAGGACTAGCGCGGCCGTGAAGATCATGTGCTCGTGCAAAAGCAGGACCGGCTCCGAGACCCGGGTCTGCGAGAGGATCCTGAAAATCTGGGCGGCGTGGAGTGCGGCTCTACGCGCCTCTGCTGACTTGGCCCAAATGGCGATGTTCGCTAGGGCGGTATGCGCGGAGTCGGCGTCCTTGTGGCCCAAGGCGAGCTCGAATTGGTCCATGTCGACTGTGGTGGACATGCACAGACTGTTCCAGAGGAGCATGGCATGGCGGTGGTCCTGGTTGAAGTTGTCCCTGTGACTACTGGGGATCGTAGCTAGGAGGGGAGCAATGGTCTTTGCGTGGTTGTCCAGCGCGTATCTCTCCACCGGCGTGGCGGCCGTTGTCTCGTCGCTGCCGAGTTGACCGGGAAATAGTCTATGACGAGCTACGGAGTGTTGGATCGAGATGGCAGCTAGTAGTGCTTGCAATCCTATACTCCCGAGCATAGACGACGATAATTTCGACATTCGCTGCAGCGTCATCCGCGGCATGATGATTTGGGCGTTGGTTTCCACCTCGCGTGCAAACGTCGTCGCATCGCCAGCCTCGAACAGTGACGATTTGCAAGGAGAAATGATCTCGAGTCTGTCTAGCTCGAGCACCCCTGCCGTGCCCCAGAGGGTGGCGTACGTGGCGTCAATGATCAGGAGACAGGTGACCATCCTGGCAAACAAGTTAGCTGTATCGATGGGCAACAGCGCTTAGAGGGCTAGAATACCTCTTGACAGATTCCACCCGTGCCCAAGGCTTCCACAGCCGTTCAAGGTCCGATGACGGGCCCATCAAGTTGAGGTCGACTTCTTTGCCGTCACAAGCCGCAAATAATCCATGCTTTTCTGCCACCTAGGCAAGTCAGATATAAAACAGCTGGAAGGCTCTCACTGTACGTACGTGTAGTGTTTGAATGCAGAGCATATGGGCTTCATTCTCATCGAGTCGCCGCTTCACAGATTGATTAGAAGGACACAAGAATGTCAGAACGGCCAGCACGAACCGAGATGCAAAGAGCAAGATTGAGCACAAGTAACGAAGCTGCCACGGCAGTAATGAGCTCCCAAGGTGGACGCTTACCAAGGGCTTGGGACGTAAGCTCCAGGCGACAGGAATGGACGAGTTTCTCAAGACCAAATCAGCTATACTGTTGTATGAAGAATTAGGGGCGGCATGCTTACCATCCACTCCCTGCGGACAAAGTCCCGCGACCCTCTAGGGTCTAGGGCCGACAGTCCAATAAGACACATTGGGAAAAGAACCGCACTGGGAGTTGTCCTCGCATCGAAGGTCGCCTGGTGTACAAACGGTATAGAGGGGTGGAAGCGCTCGAAGTAGAGATCCAGACTCATGTCCAACGTCTCGACCGACGGAAAATTGGTATCGTATGTCGTCGACGTCGAGCTCCGGGGCGTGTCGCCCTGGTCGACCAGCATGGTGTACAGAGACTCTTCTTTGCCAAAGATTTTGTCGCTGTCCTGCAAGAGTCTGTCCCTGCAGCTGGCATCAATGTGCCACCGTGACCCTGACGGATATTCATGCTGAGGAGGACCCTGACTCTGGGCTCGGGATTCGTTGACTTCGTGACACAGAATGTTGTCTGCGGGATGTTGGAGTGCCGTCTGCCAAAGTCGCCGTATGAGCCGAATGGGACGTACCAGTTTTGAAGGCCACGCCTTCTGGACACGACGGAGTCTGTCGGAGGCCAAGCCTTTGGTAAGTGGTTGGTCCTGGCATGATAGATGGTCGTCAACAGGAGTCGGCAGAGTGGCGATGAGGTTTTCCAGGTTGGGCAGGCCGATGGTAGATTCCAGCCAGAGCAGATCAGGGGCATTAGAAGTGTGCGTAAAGTCAATGTCTTCGGTATTAAAGTCTGTCATTCCCCCTTCCATCATGTCGGGCATGTCCATGTCCTCTGGATATGGCGAGGCAGGCATGGCCAAACCATGGTGGCTGATTAGTGGTTCTGTAGGTTTGGCTTGCGAGATGTCCATCTGTGAGGTGCCGTTGTTGTGCACTGATTGGCTGCGATGATTTTCCGATAGCTGGGACGGTTCGATTGTCTCATGATTCAGCCTTACAGTCTCTTCAGAGCAGAGGTGACCATTTCCTCTGAATTGAACGCTGGTCACATTACCGCCCACGGGGTTGTTCGGTGGTTGACTCGCTAGATTATCAGGTCGAAGAGGAGGCCCCAGGATTGGGGATTTCCAGGTCAGGGAAATATCTCCTGGTCTGTTCTCGGGCCTTGAGTTTGGTCGCATAGAGGGAGTCTGAGGGGCCATAGTTGGTTGTGTTCCTCCCACTGTCGATGGGACAATGCGGATTCGGTCGATCGTGGTGGTTGAGTGCTCCGCAAGCTCTCCTGGGTTGAAATTCATCTCTCTGACTTCTGCAGATCGAAGTTGAGTCTGGGCCGGAGTATGCGTCCGAGTAGGAGACTGAGAGATGCGAGGCTTTGATGAATGTACTATGGGCTCGACGACAATCCCTTCTGGGCCATTATCAGCAGCTGGATGATGATTACGAATATGTCTGGCCAGCACATCGCTGTTATGTCAGGACAAGACATCAGCATTTGATCCCTGACTCTTCCCATTCTGTACCAGAGAAGGGCACCACACACATACCTCCGAGCGTATCTTCGCCCGCAGAACGCACACTTGAACGGCTTCTCTCCAGTATCTAGATTGGAGTGGTCAGCGAGCAAACTTGGTTGGTGGGACAGATATCAGATAGCAGGGGCATTTCGAAGCTTACGCCATCTTTGATGACGCCGCAAGTGCTCCAGCTTTGAGAAGGTTCGTTCACAATAGGCGCATCTCTTCCAGATGGTCTGTAAGGAGTCTGTCATTTCAGTAATCTCGTCTAGCCTTGTCTAGCCTCGTCCGGTGGGAAGGTGATATTGTCTCCCTTTTTTGGCTTTCCACGACGTGTAAGAAAGATAGAATGAGTCAATCACGGTTCACATATCCACTTGAAGCCATGATTTTGCTCGGTGAATTGTAAATCGGTAGGTGGATGTTGGGAGAACAAACACGTGACCCTAGATCCCAAGTCAAGGAACAATAATTGTTAACCGACTGTCAAGGGGTAGCCGATGCGCCGAGCACCGACCGGCTCCACGCCTAGACCGCCCGGATCTGTGGGGGTGGAACGCCTGTACCTGGTACCAACCAACGCCCGCACAGCCCGGAACTCCAAGTGGCTGCGGGGTTCTTGGCCTGTGACTCCGTCTCTCTTCCTCCCTCCTCGGGGCTCTGTGTGTATTGGACTCCAAAACACGCACACATCCCAACCCGCGATGGCTACTCTCACTCTGCCACCATGTTCAGGATTTCCAACACTTGATCCTTCTCTGTAATGGGAAAGGCGTTGGTCTTGATCCACAAATCATGCAGGCTGTTCACCGCAAGCAGATCGAATTTGTCTCTGCCAATCTTGACCGCAGCGAGGGACCGGGGCATGTCGAGTTCTCGAATCACAATATCGAGGATGTCGCCTAAGTCAAGGTCGCTCTCGGTCAGACCTCTGGCTTTGATCACAGTTTGAACAGGAGCTAGTCCCAACAACAGTTCTCGAGCTTGTGCTTGTCTGGCATTGTTGGCCCCCTTTGCCGCGTTGAATTTGCACACCGCGGGCAACAGGATACAGCTCGTCTCGCCGTGTCCGACACCCAGAGGTCCAAGTTGGTGGCCGATCGCGTGACTTGCACCTAGTGGCGTCCCGGTAGAGACAGCCTGCATGGCCTGAATCACTCCGAGCTGGCACAGGTACCGACCCTCCGAGTCATCTGGGTTTGCTTTGGATCTTAGCAGTCCTGTGACCAACATACCCAAGCCACGGCTGGCTGCAGCGTCTCCTTCTGGGGTACTCTGCAGACTACACATTGTCTCTATGCAGTGGTCAATCGACCTGACACCTGTGCTCAGCCATACCCACTGAGGAGTGGTTTTGACTAGTTCCGGGTCTAGAATGACCAGTTCGGGATCGACGCCAGGCTCAAATGTCCTTTTGGCCCGTGTGGTCAAGGTCTCGGTTGCGCCTGCGATAGCCTGGTATTCTCCGCCGGACAGAGACGTCGGTATGCAAATTAGTGGAATCTTTGGCCTTTCGATGTGCTCACGACGGTTTGCGTTGTATGAGTGACCACCCCATAACGTGCTTATCGCTTTCTCGTCCCACGCCGAGTTGGCAATTGCGAACCTGACCAATTTAGCAGCATCGGTGATACTGCCAGCTCCAAGGGTAACGAGGCAGTCGACATCAAGCTCTTTGACCTCGTCTATGACTTCAACGACTTCGGAGATGGGCGTATGCGGGCTGATGCCGATGCGACAGCCGGCCACGCGGTCGCCCAACGCTCGTTTCAGCTTTTCTAGAGAGTCGGTCTGTTTCGATAAAGACCTGGACGCCAAGATAAAGACTCGCGTGGCATTGAACGTCTGTTCGACGTGCTTGGCGCATGCTTTTTCAAAGGTCAGGCCCGAGCTGATCTTTGGGGTGGGCTTATTGTCAAAGGCAGGCCGATAGTGCTCCTGTCCTGGTGTGAAGCTCATTTCGCGTCCCTAGTGCTCAAAATGAGTCAAAAGGATTTCTCGAATGGTGTCGAAGTGTGACCCTGCTTTCTTGTCGATGTCGATGGAGGTGCTGTCCTGGCAAGCGATCGTGTAAGCTCTCGAGATGTTGCTTGTTGAGTTCTCCCAGGAGAAGCCACGGCAATCTGACTAACTGCCAATGCCAAGGCCTGCCCCGCGCACCTTCCGTGACCAGGTGAAAGGTAATTAATAATTATTATAGTGACAAGTCCCCGGCAAATGTGGATGAATGGGGCATCTTAGAGATACTACAATGAGCAACCCACCCTCGCCACCCACTTTCCCTTCCTGAGATGGACAATCGCGCATCCCGATATGGTTAGTTCCCCACATCTGATTTGCTGCTTCCATAGCAATGCTAGGCGGCGGTCATGCCTGGGATGGCTTTCATAGCACAGCGCAGCCTTGTAGTGCAAGTCATCGACAAGCGCTACAGCATGGCATCGCCAGCAAGACTCCTCGGACGGCTCGCCACGAAATCACCAAATGATATTGTGCTGCTTTCTGCAGTGCGCAGTCCCATCACACGGTCTTTCAAGGGCGGGTTCAAGGATGCTTGGCCCGAAGATATACTCATGCCGGTCAGGGCGTTGTCATTTACTCCATTGCTGCTACGAAGTTCCTAATGCGGAGATAGGTCATGAGAGCGGCGGTGACGCGCGCGGGCATTGAAGCAGGCGACGTGCAGGATGTCCTCATCGGCAACGTACTGGCAGAGCTTGGATTCGCAAAGACGGGCCGGATGGCGTTGAACCACGCAGGGTTTCCAGTCACCACCACATTTCACACCGTCAATAGACAGTGCTCGAGCAGTTTGCAGGCTATCACCCATGTTTCGCACGCTATCCTCGCCGGACAGATCGACGTTGGACTTGCAGGAGGGGTTGAAAGCATGACACGAAACTATGGGAGTAGAGGCGTCCCCGTTGACGTGTCCCCAACCCTCAGGGGCTCAGATGTCAAAAGTGCAAGAGACTGTCTTCTACCCATGGGGATTACGTCGGAGAATGTGGCCCGCAGATACGACATCTCCCGACAAGATCAGGACGCGTTCGCCCTCTTGAGTCATACGCGGGCTTTGGAAGCTCAACAGTTGGGCAAATTCTCCTCAGAAATTGTCCCCGTTGAGTGGACAAAAAGAGACGATGTCACAGGGGCACAAACGATATTACATGTTGAACAGGACGACACTATCAGACCCGGCGTTACTTTGGAGAAACTTGCAAAGCTCAAACCCGCGTTCGCCGATGACGGCAGAAGCACGGCGGGGAACTCGTAAAACCCTCCATGGGCAATCTGTTGGACTTCAGCTTACGTGCCACAGGTCACAAATATCCGACGGCGCCTCATCAAGTATTCTTGCACGGCGATCGTGGGCAGAAGACCGCGGTATCAAACCTATTGGGCGCTTCCTCGGCACGACAGTGGCAGGCTGCGAACCCGACGAAATGGGTCTTGGTCCCATCTACGCGATCCCTGCTCTGTATAAGTTCACCGGAATCTCCCAGAAAGACGTTGACATCTTCGAGATCAACGAGGCATTTGCCAGCCAGACGATTGCCTGTCTTCGGGTGCTGGGCATCGATGCTGAAAAGGTAAATCCGAGAGGTGGCGCGATCGCGTTGGGTCATCCGACTGGAGCCACTGGAACGCGGCAGACAGCGACGCTCTTTGCCCAGCTGGAACAAGAGGACAAGGAGTTTGGGGTCGTGAGCATGTGTGCCAGGTAAGAATGTCCGCAGTGTGATTGTTCTGCCGCTGACTGTCCTTTAGTACTGGTCACGGCGTTGCTGCCCTGTTTCAGCGGGAGTAGAGTGGTCACCATACAACAACCGTATGGGGTTGATCGAGCGACAAGATGAAAGATTCTACATTTTCAGGTGTCTGTCACGACAAGATTTAGATATCATATATATCATATCTAGAACCATCTAGAGCGATGCTGCCCGCTGCACCCATCTTTCTGCCCAAGCTACAACCCCGCCACCAGCACCCTCCCCTCCGCCGGCACAAACGTCTTGCTCGGGTTCGGAGGAGCCGTGGGTGTGCCAAAAACCAATTGACCCTTCAAAACCCACTCGGCGGGGACTTTCCACTCCTCGACAATCCTCTGGTCGATGTACGGGTTAAAGTGCTGGAGATTGCAGCCGAGACCTTCCAGCTCCAGGGCCGTCCACAGGTTGAAGGTGTTCATGGCGTTGGTGTGCTCGGCCCACTGGGGGAAGTAGCTGCTGTAGCGTGCAAACTTTTGCTGCAGCTCATGTGTGACGCGCTGATCTTCGTAGAGGAGGACCTTTGTCGTGGAATCAGTATTCAATACTCTTTTTCCTTCCCCATGAAGAGGCCTGTCCCCGGGCTTACTTACCGTCCCATACGCGTCCCGGCGCTGATCCAACTTCTTCTCATCGGCGGGCCAATCCCCGCCCGCATCGACCGCTCTGACGCACTCTTTGGCGATATCCCACAATTTTCTGTGGTCGTCGCCGAACAGGATGACGAAGCGGGTCGACTGAGAATTGAGCGAGCTCGGCGTGTGCAGGATGACCTCTTTGGCGATCCGGACGACGTCGAGGTCCGCGATGGGCGATTTCGCCTCGAGTGCGTAGAATGTTCGACGGGTCTTGATCGCGGCGAGGAATTGGTCGGCCATGGTTTACTGTGTGGGCACGTAGATGAGGTTCTTGGTCGTCCGTTAGGTGATCTGTCTCTTAATTATTCTCGAGCCCGGTATATTCTTGCGAAAGAGAGGAGTATTGGGTGTGAATGTGAATCCCCCCACATGGGAGCTGTGTCCGTAAATGGATATGTGTCCGTTTATGGAAATGCTGTGTGCGTGATGTTGAGATGTTACCTTTACATCGGTTGGGTTTTTTTTTTGCGTCAAATCATGGGTCGTTTCGTTGAAAGCTCTGTCATGCAGTCAGGACTACTAACCACTATTATGTCGATGCCGGAGTCCAGATCTGAATATGACTGTAACTATCGTCTCGATTCGCAGACTACCGTCTCTAATCAAAATATGTCTCCATAATTTTTCAGATTTAACGCACACCGCAGATGTACAAGGTGCAAATTGGACCAAGTATTGATTACAGCCGTCCCAACAGGATCCTCCACAGAAAATCCATCACTAGCTACTTATGTCTTTCAACGCATTATAGATGGGTCTTCAAGCTCCGGTCCCCTTGAGCCTCCGCCAAAATGAAATCATGCTCCAACAGCCAAAACCCTTCTGTTTCACGTCCATCCACCACGCGCACAAACGGCTTTGTATTGTACATCTTGGCCTCTTCAATATCTTCGACCCACTCAATGTCCTTGACCAAGCTGCTTTTCGTCCCGAATACTGGATCTCGGAAGATTCTCGGGCTCGTTCTGTCGTACAGGGCCGTGTTGAGCCTCTCATAACAAGGGTGGTTGATCAAAAAGTGCTGTTTGTCCGTTAGTGCGGCGTGATCAAAAGGGTTGGATATATGTGTGAAAGACGACACTCACCACATGTGCTGGGCGATAGGCTTGTCGGTTCAGGAGATCTAGAACAATGCCAACTGGACCATCGAAAGGCACGGGATAGTCAACGGGCCGGACGCCGTTGATGTAAAACCGTCCCTCGGCATCAGTGTAGAACTTCCCTCGACAGTCCGGCCCGCCTGTCTCAGGGTCCTGCATGTCGTACTTCCCGTTGCCGTTGGTCTCCCAGATGTCCAACAATGCTCCCTGGATAGGCTCTCCTTTTCGATTCTTGACCGTTCCTCGGATGAGCATAGATTCGCCCGCTCCGACAGAGGAGATGCTGTCTCCGTGATTGAACTCGTGCGACTCATTGTGAAACGGTCCGAGAACGGACGACTCGGTGCAGCCTGGTAGCTGCCGACTGTTGATTTGATCGACCAAAGCAGATATACCGAGCACGTCTGAGAGCAGGATAAACTCCTGTCTTTCCGGATGACAAGCTTGTCCGACCTGGGAACTTTCAGCCTCCAGAACAAATTTGAGACCCATCTACATAACCTACCTTGGTCAGAAATTCCCACGCGGCTTCCCACTCATGGCGTTGAATCTCTGTCTCGCGGATGAAGTCGTGCGAATGCCGAATTAGTCTGCTGAAGATGAACTTGACTCGTTCGTTGTCGATATTTGACGAGACTTTGATGACATGTGAAGTAAGATCGTCGACGTCGAGGCTCTCCAAGCTCGCAGCGCCTGGTACTGTCCCGTTGATACTTGGAGCCATCTTGTGATTCAGTGGGACTTGTGATGCTTCTGAAAGTGATGAAAGGGCCGCTGGTCGTTTGGCAAATACTCCGAGATATCACTGGCCCCACATACTGTCAAGCAGAGCAAATTAGCTTCATTACATCGAGCCGTGACATGACATCCCCGAAATGCACAAACATATCATGAGAGGAACTGTAAAAGGCCCTAATAGCACCACTGTCATTCTGGAGAAGAGTGGAGACAAAGGAAGCCAAGTCTTCCGCATTGTCGTTATGGTTGTGGACACCAATAGCTTACACCTCCCAGTGATCTATCTGCATTTTCTGACTCTCCAGGAAGGAGCACGGTAGAAGAAAGTGACTAGCATTGCAGATGTGTTTACACAACAGTTATGGGAGGGGGTTGTGGCTACGCTAACCTAGTTGGGTAATATCGATAGTTTCCTAATTGGGAACAGCAGAAAGTCACAGTGTCCATGCAGGCCCGTCTCTATTGCTCACCACTCAAGCGACTGCTTGAAAGTTCTCCGCGCACATTGTCTCTCCCAAAATTAACTCTATGATACACGAGAGCAGCAACTCATTGCAGCTAACCGGCGTTGACCTCTTTGGAATCCTGATGCATCCTCCTCATTGGGCTACCGCATCAGGAGTAATGCCATTTCCAACATTCGATCTTCCTGTACATTATTTCTCCATACGGACTTGGAGAAGCATCCCTGAAACAGTCGGGTGAGCCAGTCAAACATGGAAATATTTGCCTCTTTTCTAGCCGTGAAGGAGAGGCCATTATTTTCCAGGTGGCTGAACCCTTGGATGATCTACACGACAGATGCCCCACATACCTGATAGGTCACAGTACTAGAAATATTGTGGCAACCGGGGCTCGAAGACTTTTGTTTAGTTGCAACCAAGAATTGCGTCGATAACACGAATACCATTTTTCGTCATCACCGGCATCTTCTCTACTACCAGGATAACTGCTGTTTGAAAGGGTAAAAGGATACAACGTTCCCAAGAGGAATACAGAACAAGTGAAGTCGCTTATTCTACCATGCCAAAGCTAGTCCTCGTTACAGGCGCCACGGGAAACCAAGGCAAGATTTGTGTCTGCTCAGTCCAAATCACTTCTGACCGCTCACAGGTGGTTCGGTGGCGAAGCTGCTGTTGCAATATCCCGAACAATATACCGTGAGATGCCTCACTCGCAATACCGAATCGAAAGCGTCGCGGGCCCTGGCAGACGCGGGAGCCGAGCTCGTCCAAGGCAACCTCACCGACCCATCGAGCCTTCCTGCAGCCGTTAAAGGATGCTGGGGAGTGTTTGCCGTAACCAATTTCTACGATCCGGTGTGGCTCGCTTGTGCTGCTTTTCATTTTTCATTGCGCTCGCCCAACTAACGGCTCATCACAGGCAATTATCGATGATCCGATGAGCGAGGAGCAGCAGGGCCGCAACCTTGCAAAAGCTGCACATGATGCTGGCACGGTCGAGTGCTTCATCTGGAGCACCATGCCTAGCTCCCACGCTCTCTCCGGCGGCAAGTTTTTCACTCGGCTGTACGAAGGTAAATAAACAGGGGAATCAAACTGCCTATAGTCAGATGTGGCGTCAACTGACTTCGGGGTCTTCAGGAAAGCACCTCGTCGACGGCTACATTCGCGAGCTCGGCCTGCACGGAACCTTTCTGTACACGGGCAACTTCTACGAGAACATGGTGCTGCGAGGACACATGTCGTACAATAAAGAGACGGAGACTATCATTTTCAAGCAACCCATCATCGAGCCGGACGCTGAGCGTAGGTCACCTGACAGAAGACACGACCCGACAGGGTATACGCTGACATGATGGTTTACAGTTACGATGCTGTACGTCGAAAAAGACCTCTCCGCCATCGTCAAAGCAATTTTCGACCAATGGGAAGAAAAGAAACAAGAGCTGGATGGTGCGTACCTACAGGCCAGCAATGCAAGAGTGAGGCCGAAAGACATCGTCGCCGCAGCGAAAAAAGGTATTTCTTGTTTCCAGGTTCAAAACGAATCATCAGATGGCTGACTTTGAGAGTGCAGTGTCTGGGAAGAACGTTGAATACGTGGTTCTGCCCACGACAGGCGTGCCGGAAAGAGATACCATGTTCCGGTTCTACAATGACGTTGGGATGCACCCGGGTGTGTCGTTGCCAGATCCGCAAGTGGTGAAGCTGGGGGTTAAATTTCATGACGCCGAGGACTACATACGGGAGAGACTCTTGCCGCATCTTGGACTTGTGCCGGTCAACTAGCACTGTCTAAGTAGCGAATAAAAGATCAAGCACGGGAATTTCGACGCACATGTTCTGTGATATGGGAAATGAATGGTCGAGTCCTGTACCGTGAAGTAATGTATGGTCAAACTCGCGAACTCAAAAGGTAGTCTGTGTGGGAAGATGCACGGCAAAAAGGCCAAAAGAAACAAAGGCGTTTACCGACAGAAATCACGCACCTAGTGACCAAGGTTCAAAGACTACACAAGCACTCCTCAGGCTTCCTTTCAAAGAAGGCTGCTACTAAATGACATTGTCAAACCATCCCCGCCTAAAGTGGGCTAAGACAGTGGGTTTCCCTTCCTCGGCGTCAAGCCCACCATGCTGGACTCGGCATATCCATTCCGATCTTGTGTGTCTCAGTGGTCCCCCACACGTTTACGTCCCCACTTGTTGTGTACAGCCTAGCCTGATCTGGTAATTCCTCATCCCCTCGACCAAGAGAGGCACAGCTCTTTTCGATTGTCAAGCACCAGGCATGTCTGGCTGTTGTGTATCTAGGAGAGTGCGTCTCAGCGAACGAGTCAAAGTCAACATCGACCAGAATGCTTGCATCAAGACTGCACGTGAGGCTCTACCACTGCAGCGTGCGGCAAGCGTTGACCAGACACTGTCGACAGATGTCCGGAGTCAGCGCAATCGACTCTCGGGTTTTCCGAAATCTCTTTGGGACGGAGCAGATCCGCAAGGTACGTGAGCTCTTCTCGTGTGAGGAAGACAAGTCCTGACTTTGTCTCTTGGTACCAGGTCTTCAGCGACACAGCGTATCTGGAGCGATGCGTTGAGGTCGAAGTCGCGCTTGCGAAAGCTCAGGCGAGGGCAAAGATCATCCCTCAAGACGCCGCGGACCAGATAGCCACCAAGGCACGAGCCTCGTCACTCGACCTCTCCCGCCTCAGCGACGAGACCGAAATCGTCGGGTACCCGATCCTCCCACTCGTGCGGCAGCTGGCCACCATGTGTGGCGATTACGCGGGCAAGTATCTGCACTGGGGGGCCACGACGCAGGATATCATGGACACGGCGTCCATGTTGCAGATCCGGTCAGGCTTGTCGATCGTGGAAAGCGAGCTTGACAGGGTGATCAAGGCCACAGAGTCTCTCGCCGAGAAGTACAAAAACACGCCCATGGCGGGACGGACGCATCTGCAGCATGCACTTCCCGTGACATTTGGATACAAGTGCGCGGTATGGCTGTCCAGCTTGTATCGACACCGCGAAAGGCTCAGGCAGATACAGCCTCGTGCCCTGATGGTGCAGTACGGAGGTGCAGCTGGGACCCTGGCTTCGCTTGGAGCTGGCGAGGAAGGGATCGTGGTTCGGAAGGAGCTGGCAAAGGAGATCGGTCTGGCCGACCCGCCAATCTCGTGGCACGTCGCGAGAGACGGGATCGCAGAGACGCTCAATCTTCTCGCGCTGATCGGTGGAACTGTTGGCAAAATCGCACTCGATCTCATGATCATGTGCTCGAACGAATTCGCAGAGGTCGCGGAACCGTTCGTGCCTCATCGTGGAGCCTCGTCGACCATGCCGCAGAAGCGGAACCCCATCTCCAGCGAGTTAATGCTGGCGGCGTCGAAGGTTCTGAGATCGAATGCCGGATTGGGATTGGACGCCATGATCGCGGACTTTGAACGGGCTTCCGGGCCGTGGCACCTCGAATGGATTGCAGTGCCTGAAAGCTTCACTGTGGCGGTCGGGGGTCTACACCAGGCGGCATTCGCTCTTTCTGGCCTCGTTGTCGATGAGAGGCAGATGTTGACAAACTTGAATTCCACGGCGGGCCTCATCGTCGGAGAGGCCGTCATGATGGGTCTTGCGCCGTTCATCGGTCGACAGAGGGCACACGACGTGGTGTATCAGGCTTGCCAGGAAGCGGTTCAGGAAAAGACCTCCCTACTGGAGGCTTTGAGCCGTGATAAGTCGATCGTCGATTCTTTGGGCATGGATGAGCTAAGGAAGTTGTGTGATCCAGTCAATTACCTGGGATCGTCGACGCGCATGGTCGATGATGTCCTAGCCTTGAGAAAGTAAAAATATAGCGGTCGATGTATGCTGCTTTTAGATATTGGGGAGCAACTATAGAAGAGCAACGAGCTATCAAACGTCAAAATTCCATTTCCAATTTCAGATCCGAGGAGACCAAGTTTTGCAAACAGAGCATATGCCATGTTGACATCCAACACTTCAGTGCGTGTACGGGGCAAAACACTCCACGGTCCCCTGCTCCATCCTGTGTGTGATATTTAGAATGTTTTCAGATCATCGGCAACAGTAAATGCAGCAGCTGTTTTGCTTCTGATTTCCTCCACACTGCTTCCCTCAGCCACCTCTATCAACGCCAGCCCGTCTGATTGAACATCGAACACAGCAAGATCGGTGATGATTCGGGAGACACATCGCTTCCCAGTCAAGGGAAATGTGCAGGCTACATATCTGTCAATAATCACAGGTTCTGTGAGACAGGGAAGAAAGGAAGAAACTCACCGGGAAGGATCTTGGGGTTTCCTTTCTTGTCCACGTGGTCCTGGTGAGGTATTTAGTACTGAGATCCGTCCCCCTTGAGAAAGCCACATACCATGAGAACGACGACCTTGGTCTTCTGTGGGTTGGCCACCAAGTCCATCGCACCTCCAATCCCTTTCACTTTACCTGGAAGCATGAAGTTTGCCAGATCTATTGGGTGTTAGGTCGTATTGCCTAAAGTCATCTCGTGTTGCTGAGCTTACCTCCATTTGCACTGACCTGCAGTGCCCCCAGCATAGTCAGATTTATTTTCCCGGCTCTGATCATTCCAAAGCTCTCATGGCTCCCAAAGACCGACGCTCCGGGACTCAGCGTGATGGTCTCCTTGCCTGGGTTGATGAGATCCGGGTCTTCTTGTCCGGGATCCGGGTATCTGCCCATTCCCAGGATGCCGTTTTCCGATTGAAGCACGATTTCGACACCGTCGGGAACAAAGTTTGGCGCCAGCAGAGGCATACCGATGCCGAGGTTGACATACATTCCGTCCTTGAGCTCCTTGGATGCTCGTTTCACGATACGCTCTCTGCGGGCCGATGCAGCATCCACTTGGTTGTTTGTCAGTATAAATCTGCAGCTGATTGTGCTCACCACTCACCTTGCTGCAACTGCTCCTCGGGACTTTTGGCAAATGTGAACTTTTCGATTTCCTTGGGCACAGTCGCTTGTATGACTCGATCAACATAGATACCCTGTAGGTGAATGTCCTCAGGGGCAATTTCTCCAGCCTCGACGAGATGGTCCGCTTCGACGATTGTCAGCTTTGCATTTTTCCCCATGGCCTCATTGAAATTGTTCTGTGCTTTTCGAAACCGGCAATTCCCCATCCGATCAGCCTTGTCGACTCTGATCAGCGCGACGTCTCCAAAGATTGATTCTTCCAACAGATAGTCCTTGCCTCTGAAGCTGCGTGTCTCGCGAGGCTTGGACATGAGGTCAACTGAGCCGTCGGGCTTGTACCGCACTGGAAGCTCTCCCGTCTGCACTGTGACGAAATTTGAGTCCTCTGAAAACGGTGGCCAGCTGTCCAGGTCTCTTACCTATACTTCCAAACGCGGCTGGTGTGTAGAATGCAGGCACGCCAGCTGCCCCGGCTGCACATCTCTCTGCCATCGTCCCCTGCGGCGTGAGCTCCAAGGAGAGCTCGCCGGACAAGTACATGGACTCGAACTTTTTGTTTTCCCCAATGTACGAGGCAATCATCTTGCTGATTTGCCTCGTGTCCAGCAGTTGGCCGAGTCCTATGCCTGGCATCCCAGCGTTATTCGACACCACCGTAAGATCTTTGATTTCTGGGTGGTCGCGAAGGGCGTTGATCAGTGTCATGGGTACTCCCGACAACCCAAACCCGCCGACCAGGACGGTGTCGCCACTCTTGATGTCGGCGACGGCTTCGAAGGACGAGCTCCAGAATTTGTTGATCCGACATCGGGAACGACTGCTGGAAAATGAGCGAAGCTGAGGGTACACGACGGTGAATGGGTTTCTCGTGCCTCCACGGCAGTGTAGGAATATCCGCAGTTTCGACATCGTGGTTCAAGGGTGTAGTTTGACACCGAAGCAATTGGCTGGAGAGTACACCATCATAGAATCAGTTGAAAACACCAGGTCTACCATCGCGACTGATTCTCCAGGCGGAAACAAGGACTCCCACTTGGGCATTAGGCACCGATTTAGGCGGGGGCGACGCCTATAGGCCCCACCTCCAATCCTCCTTAGGCACCTCCAGCCCCTGGGAAAATGGTAGCGTAGGGCCCCAAAGAGTCGAGACAATTTGCCAGTTTCCCAATTGCGACGATGAACCCACATGATACCAAACAATTTGCGCGATTGTCCAAAAGAGCGTTGCACGGTCTGGATATACACAAACATGCTCATTCAGTCACAGAAAGACCCGCGCACCCTGAAGCGTTCCCTATCCTGAGCAATGACCTACTGAGAGAAAACCTCCAACATGATTCCTGTCACAGCTGCTGGGAGACAGCTTTCGCGGTTAGCCTCGATAGGCAAGTTTACGCCTTCTAGAAGGATTGCGTCGTTATCCTCTGAGAAGAACCTCCCGTTGCAGGGAATCAAGGTCGTGGATCTCACAAGGGTTCTGGCTGGAGTAGGTTGCCATCACCCACTTGACCTTCCTCGTCTGACAGGTTTCCAGCCATATTGCACGCAAATTCTTGGCGACCTTGGGTGAGTGAAGACGACAGACTCGATCACCTCTCTGCTGATAGCCTCCATGCGCCGAGATCACCAAAATCGAGCATCCCGTCCGCGGCGACGACACGCGACAATGGGGTCCACCTTACGCCCCTTACCTCGATGGCCGGAGCGGACCTGGCGAAAGTGCATATTACCTCTCGGTGAGAACAGTTCGTTAGTGCTGCGATCTCAGACAGACGACACTGACATGGAAGGGAAGGTGAATCGCAACAAGAAGTCGGTGGGTGTCTCCTTTCAGCATCCAGAAGGTGCAGGTATCATCCGAGAACTAGCACGAACCGCCGATGTGTTTGTCGAGAACTTTCTACCTGGGACGCTGAAGAGATATGGACTGGACTTTGCGACTTTGGAAAAGACAAATCCACGGCTGATATACGCGAGCATAACTGGATACGGTCAATACGGCCCATACCACGACCGGGCTGGATATGACGTGATGGTGGAAGCGTGAGGTTTCGAACATGGTCCGATACACGGCAAAGGGACTAATTGTATCGGCAGAGAGATGGGATTGATGCATATTACGGGGACGAGAGATGGTCCGCCAGTCAAGGTCGGCTGCGCGGTCACAGATCTGACCACGGGCATGTACGCCTGCAACAGCATCATGGCGGCACTTCTCGAGAGGCACAACTCGAATCGAGGACAACATCTGGATGTGTGTCTGAGCGACTGTCAGGTTGCTACATTGTCGAACATGGCCGAATCTGTCTTGATCTCGAAGAAGAGGGACAGTGGCAGATGGGGCACTGCACATCGTATGGTATTTGAATTGGATTATTCGTTCCTTGAGCTAACTGTGGCTTTAAGCTTCTGTCGTACCTTATCGAGCATTCAAGACGTCCGACGGAGACGTTCTTTTCGGCGGCGGCAACGATCGACTCTTCGGAATACTATGTACAGGATTAGGGAAGCAGGAGTGGGCCAGTGATGAGCGCTTTGCTACGAATGCAGCACGGGTTGCAAATCGGAGCGTCCTCGAACCGGCCATTGAGGAGATCACCCGGCAGAAAACGACGCAAGAGTGGCTCGACATTTTCGACGGCACAGGCCTTCCGTATGCCAAAGTCAACGACCTGATGGACACGCTCAATCACGAACACGGTAAGTTTCCCACAATCTTGCTGGCTGCAGAACTGACGGGCAATGTACAGTCCGGGCCCGCGACATGGTCGTCTCGGTGGACCACCCGAGCTGCGGTGTGATAGACCTGGTCAACACCCCCATCAAGTATTCACGTTCCCGACCTTCGATACGATCGCCACCACCTCTACTTGGACAACATACGGATGAGATTCTGAGGACAACGCTGGGATTGGCACCTGAAAAGATCCGTGATTTGAGAGCTAGTGGTGCAGTTGGCTGATGAGGAGGCGTGGAGAGCTGCTCATTAGGTGATTTAGGTTATGCCAGTATCGACACGCAGCGGTGAATTGGTTGAACAGATTATTAGGGGTCCGAGGCGGAATGATGCTGAAGGTGACCTTGTAACAATCTATATGCAATTCTGGCTAAGGGCAAAAACACAATAGACTACTCGTAATCTTGGTGATCTGACGCTGCTTGAGCATTGGCGAGGCTATCCTGCAGAGGAGATAATTCGATGTGGGGGGGAATTGCCAGAAGAAGTCCAAACCCCACAATACTATACCAAGATAGTCCATACCTAGTCTACTTGTAGTAGTATCATTAGGCCATCTCCCCACATCACATCGGGTTGCTTACTAGGTCTGCACCTGAGCATCCAGCTCTATGGATTTGTGGCATACTTGTACTTGTAGTCGAGTCCGGATTCAGCCTCCAGTGGGATATCCTTCTGATTGGTCCGCACACTAGGGGTAGACAGAGTGTTGATGCAAGTCCATACCGACACTGCATACTACCGTAGGAGTCGAGCTGATGACGGGACAAACCCTCCATCCAGCCTTGCTCAATCGCTCCAGTCGTTTTGAGCATATATTTCTAGAACATCATCTTGTTGGGCAGGAAGAGCCATGGCTCAGAAAAGAAACGTGACGTTTGTGCAGGAGTTTGCAGCCGGTATGTCAACTTGAACCATACCATGCGAAGGAAAGAGAGTCGACGCTGACGGAGCTGGATGTGAATCTTCTTCAGGAGCGGGAGCGGGTGTTTCGGAGGTACGTGGTCATGACGAAGATGATGGCCGATAGTCTTGGTGCAAGGCACCGTGGAGGGTGGTTCGCTGAATGACTGAGGAGCTGACTGAAAATACAATGTGCTGTCGTTTAGATTTTGATCATGTGCGTACAACTACAGTGCTTGTGGCAGTGCCAGGAGTATTGGACCTTGGGAGGGTACACGGAGCTGATATATGTACGGCTAGGTACCCCCTGGACGTCGTCAAGACCAGGCTGTACGTACAGCCATCACTGGTGTGTCAAACAAATGATCTGACCCTGCGAAAGACAATTGCAGCGATCGAAGAGCCTCTCGGCAGAGTCGTACCGGGGTGTGATGGACTGCTTCGCAAAGATCATCAGGCATGAAGGGTATCTCTCACTGCACACTACACTGACGGCTCAAGAGAAAAAGTACTTAGCGATAAGCATGGCAGATTCCGACGCCTGTACCGTGGCATCACCGTTCCCATCCTGATGGAGACCCCGAAAAGGTCCGTCTCTTTCCCAGTCATAACACGTATTGAGGACGCAGCACCGACTGAGTTGACCCTATCTCTCTCTCTCTTCTAGAGCAGTCAAATTCTCGTCCAACGACATCTTCACCAGACAGTACCTGCGCCTCCTCGGCGCCCCGAAAGTCAATCAGACCGTAGCCTTACTCGCCGGCTCGACCGCTGGCGCCGTGGAAGCCGTGGTGGTGACGCCGTTCGAGCTCGTCAAGGTACGACTGCAAGACCCCTCTGTCGCGAGCAGATACAAGTCCGTGACGCGGTGCGTGGCCCATGTCGTCAAGAGCGAGGGTCTCCTCGTGCTGTACCAAGGCTTCGAGAGCACCCTGTGGCGCCACATCGTCTGGAACGCCGGGTACTTTGGGAGCATCTTCAAAGTCAAGGCGGCGCTGCCCACGCCCTCGACGGACGTCGAGCAGACCCTCACGAACTTTGTCACCGGCGCGATCGGCGGCAGTTTGGGCACCGTGCTCAACACGCCCCTGGACGTCGTCAAGACGAGGATCCAGGCGTCAACCCGGGCAAAAGGTGCCGCGGCAAAATATAACTGGGCTTTCCCGGCGTTGATCACGGTGGCGCGCGAGGAGGGTATCAGGGGTCTGTATAAAGGCCTGACTGCGAAGCTTCTGCGGTTCTGCCCAGGAGGGGGTATCTTGTTGGTAGCGCACAGTCAGATTCTGAACATGTTTGAGGCGTCGAATAATGCGAGGATGTTGAAGCAGGATCTGTGAGCTTGCTAGAGCGAATAATACGTTGTAGAGAATGGATATTCTCTTGATCTACTGGAATGACTCGCTCAGCTCAACATTGGACGACTCTTGTACCTGCATTAACCATGTAAATGTCTCTATGGCTTCACCGTTCGAGACCAGACGCGAAAGTGCTCATCGCAGTGTCGAACACTCCTCAGAAAGGACTCTTGGAGCGCGCCCAGCACCAACAGACTACGCTGAGACTGGTCGCTCATATGTGCCCACCCTTGGCACGCATTCGACCGCCATAGACATGGAGAATGACAATAATGCTCACAGACACGCCGACGATGGCGGCCTGTGTGCCAAAAGACCCATCATACCCGACCTTCGCACCCCACTGCACCTGGAAATACCCGACCGAGAAGCCGCTGATGGCCCGGGCAAAGTTGAGCAGAGCATTGACCTCCCCAGCAGCGATGGGGTACGCGTCCAGCAGATAAGCGGTCAACGAGACCGACGCGGCCAATGTGCCCGCCGTGTACGCGCCCCAGCCGATGATGATGGCGCTATAGTGGAGTGTATGCTGCAGGGCCTCGCCGAGGATGACGAGTCCCGGGACCATCAGGGCGGCCGCGACGTAGTTTGTGACGAGGCGGGCTTCGGGGTCAAACACGCCTTCGTGCTTCTTGATGTAGCGATTGGCAAGCCAGTCGTTGAAGAAATGGCCCCAGATTTCTGCGAGGATGGTGCCCACCGCCGGGGTCAGACAGATTGCTCCAAGGGCGTTGGGTCCAAAGCCATATCCTCCGGCTTCTTTGGGGACGGTAAACAGAATTGAAGTCCCGATATTGATGCCGACGGCCCACATGATATTGATACCGCTGGATAGATTGTTAGCTCCGTGGATGAAGATTCAGAGTGTATACGCACAAGTAGATCATGCTCGGGATGATGATGGGTTTGAGAAAAACCCGGAAAAGTCGATGAAACGACTCTGGAACGGACAGGAAATACCCCTTCTGGATGGTCAGCTGCCAGATGCCAACCACGCGAAACAGTCGTTGACCACGGGCTGGCTGGTCTTCGATCGGAACCTCGCGCTTGTACCATGTTTCATCCGAGAACAGGATTATCAGAGCCAGATTGACACAGCAGCACGCGAAGCCCAGCCAGAGACATCCGATGTATCCACCAGTGCCGGCGATGATGAAATTTCCAAACGGCGGACCAAGATACGGTCCGGTCAAGAAGATAGCGGCCCAGATGCCGATCTTGCGAGCATGTTCGTGGAAGAAGAACATGTCCTTGATAAAGTTGAGGCCAATGCCCTGGACCGAGGACAGACAAAAGCCCTGCAGCGCACGAAGAGCGTAGTACGTGTCAAAGTCGTCTGTGAGGACGGTGCCCAGTGAGAAGAGCGTGCCAGCCAGGGTCGTCCAGAACAATACTGGAGCTCGGCCCCAGAAATATACAAACGGGACCCAAAAGAGGCCACCAATGGCTCTAAGCACAGATTTTCAGCTGTGTCTCCTTCGTGGTATCGAAATACTTACAGCATGAGAACATTGAGATTGTTGTTGTAGTTGACGACCGAGGGAGATAAGTTCCATTTGACGCCCTGTAAGATGATGGGAGGGATCCCCAAGGTGGATGTGAGATCACCCAAGCCAGCCGCGATGCCCAAGATGACAAGAATCATATGCTTCTTGAAGGGAGACCAATTCAAAGGGTCATTTGGATCCTCCGAGGGCTGCGGAATCAGGACTGTCTGTAGAAACCGTCAACTCTATTGAGCCTTGCTTGAGAGGAGGAAACGGGCTTTGCTCTTACATGTCCATCTTTCGCCAGTTTCAAGCCAGCAAGAAGAGCACCATCAATATGGCCGGCAGTGACGTCGAGCAAGACAGCCTCATTGCCCAAGTCAATGGTCGGCCGCTCGAGATGAGTCGCTTCTGGTTCAGGGTTGCTCGAAAGCTTCTCGACATCAATTTCACTGTCTGTCTTGGCCGTCATGGCTGCGGGGGTTCAGTCAACTTTTGGCGAAGCGGGTTCGAGAGCTGAATGTCAGCCCACGCTCGCAGGGTATAACAGGCCATATTTGTATGTCCTTCCCCAGATTGGCGACTCCATGCCCTTCTCCAGACGGGGTCAGGGGCCAGAAAGAAGAAGGCATCCTAGCGCCCCCACCTCGTATTGCAGATTGATGTACAAGTAAAGACCCTGCCAAACGGCATCATTGCTATTGCTCGCTGAGAAGCGAGTCTGGGGTTTTAGCAAACTCGCGCGAACCATTCACGCCAAGGTCAAGTATTCAGAAGATAACGAACTAGCCGCTTCTGTGCGAGGATTCTGTGGGTTGGCGAAGTGAAGCTGGGCCAATAAGCACAATCCTGCTTGGCTTGCTTTGTGATCGGAATGATCCAATAGTGAGTCGCGTCCACAAGCCCCTCGATCGGACCGGTGGGGGTGGGGGAGACCTGGGATGTCGGTGCACGGCGTGTCGGAGCCCCCGATGGAGTACTTCTTGACTTAGACTTGTTGTAAGATAGGTCTAGAATCATATCTGAAGGGAAAAAGTCGAATAGGCTTGGTGGCAAGTTGGTGGTGGTAAACCTGTAGAGCAGTTGCACGAGCATAAAAGAGTATATGGCATGCTTGTCACAATTGACGGCCACAATGAAACAGAGAAGCCGTCGAATTGGTCTTTGAGACTTGACAGTTTGGAACTTGGTTGCCACTTGTATTTTCCTGTTGTTTATGCAGCACAGCGCCCCAGAAGCCTGGGATCCCCTGACAAAGCAGCCACACTGACTTCCTTAGACGGTACCAGAGTTCCCGGTAGGAACCAAGGACTGCCACGTGACACTCCACACATGCTGCCAGAGTAGGGAAAAAATTACTAACCGAAGTCACGTTAGTGCATAAATCTGACGGCGGTCATTGGCTTTGGTTGCGTCGTGGCTGTACTAGTTGAACTAGCGCGCTTCCTTCTCCAATTGTCGACGTTGGCCAGTCCCCGCGTCTCCCCAACTTCGACCTGCAGCAGTTGTCGCTGGGGTACGGGGATAATGGATAAATTGTCCTCGAGTGCAATCGACAGCGGCGCTCCTTTTACACCGTGAATCATGACGCTGAATCTGTGTGACTCAGGCAGTACCTTCAACATTTTGAAACAGATCACATCTGTATATATTCAATCACATCGCAAAACAAGAAGCAGCAGTCACTGCCGGCCAAGGAGATAGAGCGGCCCACGATAAACGGCCTCCAATGTTTAATCCTCGTAAATAGCTTGAGCCTGGGTGGTTTCCGAAACAAACTGATCCAAAACCCCGCTCCTGCATCCCTCAACCTGCCTTGGCATGAAAGGTCGCTTAGCCTTATCTGCCCTCGCCTTCTCTGTTTCTCCTTCCTACCAGTAACCAGAGTCAATCCGCCAATAATCGACTGCGAGGCACACGGAAGTACTTGGTACTTAGCTGACGACCTGGCCATTCCTTTGCACACCCGTCCACTTAGTGTTTGACGAGACTGAACTCTCCGACACGGTTACGTGTGGCGTCGCAAATCGTTGTTGCCGTTAAGGCTACTTCTCTCCACTTTGTTACTCTTTCCCTCTATTTTGCGCTCTTGATACAGGTTTCCAAACTACACCGTTGACATGCCCATCTCCCGCGGCTGATGTCTATTCCCTTCAAAACCAAAATAATCTGATGTATTCGGCCCGCAGGCGGTTTGCAATCGCTTGTTCAAATGTCTGGAAAAGAGCGGCCCAAACACCAATGTAACCAGTGCTCGAAAGAGTTCTCGAGAAGCGAACATCTCCAACGGCATCGGCAGATCCGTAAGTATCGCAACACTCTACAACTACAACCACAATGCTAAAATATTCCACGCCAGATAATCCATTTCGTTCATACTCGTGCGGAGTTTGTTCACAAAAGTTTGCGCGAAAGTATGCACTTCCAATCCAACTACCGCTACAGCCCCGACTAAACGGTGTGCATGTAGGGATGCGCTGAAGCGCCATGAGAAGAGTCATGGTATTTTGCCCCCGGTTCGTGCAAATATGGGTCCAAACAGTGGGCTGGAAACCCAGACGCCCATCAGAACAGTCGCTGCCTGCGATCGGTGTGCGAGGATGAAAGTACGGTGTGATGGAAAGTCTCCTTGCGGCAGATGCAGCAAGCAGAACTCGGCTTGCACTTTGGAAAGGGACCACGTCGCGTTCAAGAGGTTATGTGTCGACCCGTCATTGCGTGAGCGAAGACTTTCGGGAGTGCTTGAACGAGCCCGTGGGAGTTCAGAGAATCGCGCTCAAGGGTCACAGGCCACTGTACGTCGGGCTGCGCCTTCTTGCTTTTGTTTCGCGGCACGTCTAACACATGGTTAAAGATTGAGCATTCAACAGCTCCGGAGATCTGCATAGCCAACGACACACTTCTCCCCACGGCGTCTGGCACAGCTGAGGACTTTCGTCTGTCGGAAACCTTGTACCCTCTCGTTAGTGAAGACCAATCCTCTCCCAAAGACGCCCCGAATTCCGATTCAGGGTGGCAAGGCAACGAGCCTTCAGTGACTGGCACGTTTAGTCCTGCTTGGGACGACTTTTCACTCTTTTTCGACGAACAGGGTGGACCAGGCCTCTTTCTTGACACGTCCTATGCAGCTGATCTCTTGCATCCCCAAATCAACTCTACGAACGAAAGCCCGGAGGACCATACACAAGGCTCAGACATCTCGATTGATGACCGCGAGAGGTACGACAACTATCCCCAGCTTTATAAGCCCGACCCAAAAGGCAATCCCCTCCGAACTTCTGTCATTTGTGAATTTCTTCAAAGCAAGCAGGCTTGGGCAAAGGTGGACGAGTTTGGCCAATCCCATAAGAACAATGCCAGCGTTCCCATCCCAGAAGAAGCACGGGACTCGATCATGGCAACCATTCATATCGTCCTAGCAAAAGTGCTCGATAAGGACCAGATGGGAAGAATCCCCACCACGTTCCCACCTCTGAGGACGGTTCAGACCATCTTTGATGCCTATCTCTCTCGACTGGCTGTATTCTATCCCATCACACATCCTGGCACATTGAATCAGGATCACACCATGCCTTACAACGGACCGGGAATGCAACTGCAGCTGCTGAGTACATTCGTGTCTGGGGCTCTGATGATCCCCGTGCCAGAGGTTCAAACCTTTGCTACCGACTTAGCAAGCATTATCCTGCAAGTCCTCTACGAGATTTTCTTGAGAGATGCGAATCAGACCAAAGACATATATCTCACCAGCACTGCGATTCTGATCACTGCATTTGGCATCTGGTCAGGCAACAAGAGGCAGATGGAACTTGCCGAAGCCCTGAGAAGCTCATACACGACGGTAGATTTATTGCTCCTGGTTGTGGCATGGCTGATTATGACAACAGATGATGTCTCGACGAGGCCTTCACGAACGAGCCCAGCAAAGGATACTCGAGATCAATCTCTCGGGTGTTGATTTTGAATGGAGAGACTGGGTTATGACAGAAACACGCCGACGGTATGTAGTATGCTTGTCAGCATGCCCCTATATTTCTGACACGCTCTTTCCAGATTGGCGTATGTGTGGTATGTCGTGGAGCAGGAGATCAGTCTGTTCAATGGCGTCCCTACGACTCTGTCCTTTACCGAGATGCGTTGTCCGATGCCCAGCAACGAGGCTTTGTTTGCCGCATCGAGTGGCAATGCATGGAAAGACTTGCTTCAATTGCACCAATCCGAGCTAACGACACCGACATCGTCGACGGTGGCAACATTAAAATGTCCGCATTCCCTGGCGGCCTTTCACCGGCGCTTTCTCTCTGGCAACATTTTCCAATTCCAGGACGCTGTAACTCCATTTGAGGTTCGACTGCTCCTGTGCAGTATTCAAACACTGGTGTCACAGTATAGCCAAACCAAGAGGTTTGTACCCGAAGAAGAAGAATTCTACCCGGAAACATGTACGATGTCTGCATCGACCGAGTATGGCCAACTTCGACGTGAGGAGCTTCATTACCTGCTGGTGAAATGGCATCTCTTATATCGACGAGTAATGCCACATGTGACTCCGATACGCTGCGGCACCGACCTGTCGTGTATCCTGATGGCACACCTAATAGCCATGGAGCTTTATGTTTCGTTTGATGACGTTCAACTGTTTGCGGGGAAGGAAGGTTTTGTAGAGGGCAGGATGCTGATGCCTTCATTCAGGAGGTGGGCAAAGACCTCAGGTGCAGCACGAGCGCTTCTTCATGCCGGACAAATCATGCATACTCTCAGGGTCGTTGCAGAAGGGACGGCTAGGCCATTGTGGTGGCCGTTGGCAGTGGCACGAGCGGCCTTGCTCCTTTGGGCCTATGGGATGGCTGCGCAAGCCGACGAGGGCAATATCGATGACCGCGACTGCACTTCCCATCCGTCTCTCGCTCACTCTGGGCACCTCTCAGCCAAGCAGTACCAGGGTCTGGATCCGATTGACGGGGAACTGGAAGACTCGGCCCTGTTTTCTGGTTCTCTAATCGGATACTGGGACAAAGGAAAAGTGCCGTGCTTGACGGTGCCCAACGGAAGCTTCACACCTCTTCTGCAGATTTCAGAGACCCTCGAGCTCAGCATATCGCTTCTGCGCGACGGTGAGAATGTCAGCACACCTCTTTGCAGATCTGTTCGGACGTTCTTACAGGATATCCAAGGCTTGGGAGTCACTTATCCGGGGTTGTCTAAGGGTGGCATGGCGATACAACAATAGAGGACTGGTGCTGGTCCGGACTCTTGAGGCGTCACGGCTGATACCAATGGATTGCGATACCCATTTCTTCAAGCTCTTTCAAGAGACAGCACTGAGATATCCTTCGTAACATCGATTTATCCTGCCCACAGGGAACCACCACCTGCCTGGGTTCAAAGGGTCACACCACCTCTTTTCCATCAAAGAAGTCTCTTATGTTTTCGAGCCAACCACAGATTTGGTCTTCAAGATTACAGATGATTCCACCTTGACAGTATCCCCCAGTCTCTCCATCTGAGGTAAGACTAGGCGTTCCTCCAAGTTTTCCGAGTCTGCAACCACGGGCCGAAATGCACCCCCTCTCCTCCCGACACCGATTCAGGTATAGCCTGGAGGGTGTGGATCCATTCTGTGAGCCAGACAGACACACGACACCACAGGTTCCTGTCTATTATAAGTCGATTCATGTTAAATACACAAGACTCATGTCTGTTCAATAAACCTGCCTATACCTGGACCGCTTTACCACAGTATTTTGATCGAGATGGTTGTCGACATTACCAACATCTCTCTGGCCAGTCAAGACAGCGACAATGGGTGTAGAGTCGTGGACACCGACGCTCTCATCGTTGGTACAGGCCCAGCTGGTGCTTCTTTGGCATGTTTTCTAGGATCACAAGGTAGGGAGAGTCGTCTTACTTTTACCTCTGGCATGTCCTGAGTCGACGATGTGTTATAGGAATACAAGGCATCCTCGTCGCCATTGCCTCAACTACGGCCGACACCCCAAGAGCTCACATCACCAATATGGCTGCCATGGGTAAGTGCCGTGCTCTTTCTTCCAGAGACTTTCAGACTAAGTCGTAATCGGAATGCCTGAGGGACATTGACCTCGAGAGAGACTGCAAGCAAGTCGCAACCCCGAATGGGAGCATGCAGCACGTGAGATGGGCACACTCGTTTGCCGGGGAGGAGTTTGGCAGGATGTATTCGTGGGGCAACGATCCGGAGCAGAAGGTGATCACCAAGCCTCAAAATGCTTACCACTTGACGCTGATCTTGTTTCATCTTTGCAAAGGGTGACTACGAGAAAGCCAGTCCTTGTGATCCTGTCGACTTGCCACAGACACTTCTGGAGCCCATCTTGGTCCGTTACGCGACACTTCACGGGTTCAAATGTCGGTTCGATACCGAGTTCGTCTCGTTCGTCGAAGACAAGGAAACCGGTCGGATCCTGGTGTCGCTGAGGGACAAGCTCAACGGGCTCGAATTCCAAATCCGCTGTCGGTATCTGTTCGGCGCGGACGGGGCTCGAAGCCGCGTGGCGACGCAGATAGATCTACCGCTGATCCAGAGACCCGACAAGGGAATCGCGTACAACGTCGTAGTCAAGGCGGACATGGCTCACCTCATGGATGCGCGGATGGGCAACCTGCACTGGATCATGCAGCCAGACAAGGACCACCCGGACTGGGCGTGGATCTGCGTGGTGCGCATGGTGAAGCCGTGGGATGAATGGATGTTTGTCGTCTTCCCCGATCGAAAGGCCGCGTGGGTCGACCACAAACCCACCAACGAGCAATGGCTGGGCCGCATCAAGGAGTTTATCGGGGATGACTCTATCCCGGTCGAGATCCTCGGTGTCTCCAAGTGGCGGATCAACGACACTGTTGCGGAGCAGTACTCGAAAGGGAAGGTGTAAGTCTTTATACGAGATGGTCGCTGTTGGTTGAACTTACACGATGGTAGATTCTGCCTGGGAGATGCTGTCCACCGACACCCGCCCATGAACGGCCTTGGGTCGAATACATGTATTCAAGACGCCTTCAACCTCGGATGGAAAGTCGCGTACGTCCTCAAAGGTCTCGCCGGGCCGGAACTACTCGAGTCATACAGCGTTGAGCGTCAGCCGGTAGGACAAGGTGTGGTTGCTCGGTAAGTTCATCTTCCAACTTCTAGCTTCCAGCCCTTTCTGGATCGATCGCTACAAAAAAAGGAACAGTGCCAATTGATTTGAGGAAACAGGGCAAACCAAGGATTCAACGACTATGGACCACTGTGGGACAACCTGGGCATTTTGGAGGACGACATCGAGAAGCGCAAGGAAATCTGGTACGAGTTCGCGCAGGATTCTCCCCAGGGTCGCCGCCGTCGACAAGTCTTCCAGAAGACCCTGCACGCGACGAAATCCGAGATCCAGGGCCTGGGCATCGAGATGAACCAGAGATACACGGCACCTCACGCGGCAGTGTACACGGACGACGAGGAGTCACAATCCCCGCCGGCGTTCGCCAAAGACCCCATCCGCCACTACGAGCCGTCGACGTACCCCGGGTGTCGCGTCCCGCACGCCTGGCTGACGACGCTCGTGCCGGGGAAGAAGATCTCGACGATCGACCTGTGCGGCAAAGGCCGATTCACCATCTTCACCGGCATCGGCGGACGAGAGGCGTGGCGCGGCGCGGCGGAACGAGTTCGGCGGGAGCTAAAGACGCCCATCGACGTCTTTGCCATCGGCCACAGACAGGACTTTGAAGACGTCTATATGGACTGGGCGCAGCTCAGGGGGGTGGATGAGGACGGTGCCGTGCTCGTCAGGCCAGACCGGTTCGTCGCGTGGAGGAGCCAGAACGTCCCGGACGATTGTGGCGATAGGTTGGTCGCCGTGTTGCGCCGCGTTTTGCGTCTTTAGGTATGGTCGATATTGGTGGAATACAATACAATATAACAGGAAACAGGAAGCTAAACTTTTCTTGTTTACCGCTCGTTTACCATTTGTGTCGAGGTGATAGAGTCTGCTTCTTCACATGCGTAACACATCTCGACGGAGGTGATCAATATACGCTGTACTCGGTACCATAGACTCTAGCCTTCGTGCCCAGTACACTACTTACTACTATCTACCGGGTACCCCGTACACCTGGGCCGCCCCAACCTGTCGCTACAAATCGCTCCTAGTTAGAACTATCAAGAAGCATAGTAGTACTATCACATGAGTGAAAGGAACTCGAACAGGCTGGGTTGGGTTGTACTCGTACTTGTACTCGTATCTGTATCTACATCTCTATGGCACTGTCATTTGACATCTAGATACCTTCCTACTACTTACACAAGATAATGTTGGAAGGAACACGCAGGTGCAGGTGTAGGTGGGAAAAGGTCTACAAGGACAAGGACAAGTATCGCGTGTCCGTGTTACGGGTAACGGACTACGAGCTACCTACCTACCTACTTACCTACTTACCTACCTTGGTGGGTAGGTAGGTAGGTAGGTAGGTAGGTATTCAAGTGGACAAGCGACTGGCTCTTTTCGATCGCGGATGCTTCTTCCAAGGACTCGGTAGAGGTCGCTAGACTACTTTGTCTGCGTAGGAACTACCATATGTGGTATCGTCATGTGGGGAGACGTGGATGTTCACATTTTAGCATAACTACCCATGTAATATCAACCTTTGCCCTATGCCTGGAAGAGGTAACAGGTACCCGACCCGTACCATGTATGTATGTACGTATGTATGTATGGATGGATGGATGGATGTGATACTAGGTAAATCACACACGCACGGCTGCTGCTGACTGCTCGCTACCAAGTGGGGAGGCTGAGACTGAGTACCCAGGCCACCACCCGGGCAGGTAATACACAAGTACCGCGTAAGCCTCACGAACTCGGGAGTGGTCCCGTCTACACAGTGATCGTATTCGTTACCCGATATCGTACCTCGAACAACGGCAGCGGACTTAGTGGTTCTCTCTAATTGTACATGTTTCCTTTTTTGACCCGTCATCTGTCGCCGCTTCACCACGGCAGCATCTCGTGGGGCTTGAGCTAGCTTTGCGCCTCTACAGGGGGGCCTACGCAATGCGACTGGTAGAGGCGACTGACATGACCTATGTGTGGCTTGATGCGAGAGATTTGACGACAGTGTAAAACAGGCGTGATAAGACCAAGTGACCACAGTGGATGTCCTCCATCCTTGCTCGGCAGATATCCTTGCTGTCTTCCAACCTCTAAACTCGCGGACCAAGTGCATGAAGATGAAGTATTGGGTTCGTTGTATGGCCATGGGCCGATTGACATCCTTCAGGGCGGAGAGAATGCGCTAGGACATCCTTTCACAACTTGAGCAGGCGCATGACATGGTCGTGAAAGTCCTGCATGCAAGTGTATCCACGCTCCCAGCACTTGGTGATGACTGGGCCCAAGGCCATGCCCTCTACAGACCTGAGGTCTGCGGGCTCTGGCCATCGTTGGTCTGAGAAGTAATCGTAATCAAAGACCTCCCACTTCTCGATAGAGTACAGGACACAGCCAATGCCAATTATGTCGATCCAAAAGTCGTGCTGCGGCGGCGGGCAGCCCCCGGGGTAGACGATGGCTTGGGTGAAGTCGCCGACTTTGGGCATCCCGCGGTGGACGAGGACGTTGTCCGTGTTGATATCCTGGATCAGCACGTGGCGCGCGTAGATGTACAGCCACGTCGTTGACAGGAGTCGAATCATCTCGAAGCGGTGAGCGTCGCTGGGTCTGGGTTGGGTCGTGATGTAGCCGCACAGATCGCCGCCGTCTGCATATTCTAGCTTGAGCGCTCCTGTCTCTTCGTCTGGGCAGCCGTAGAATTTCAAGATTCCATCGTGGGGTCCGAGAAGCTCATAGATGCGTCTCTCATTGTCGACGAGTCCGCGAAAGTGCCGATTCCCCGAGAGGTCTCCTGGATAGGATTTGGGTCGTTTGAGGGCGAGACTTTTATTATCGTCGAGCTGGTAGACATCTGCGGCGTAGCCAGACGCCAAGTATCGACCCGCGGGTGGTACTATATATGACCCATCGATAGATGAAAATAAAGCCATGGTGAAGCTAGTAAGAGATGCAAGTTCATAGGAATGGTGGTTTGTGAAGTTGAGAAAGGGGGGTGAAAATTATTTTTCAGGAGATTCAATCCTCCTGAAAGAATTCGAAACGCGACAGTGATTCGCGTGATCATGTGATACAGGGGGATGGCCTTGTGTAACCTCACGGAGGGATTGCAGGTATCAAGGGTGAAGAACAGCGTGGCAAGAGAGGCTGAACAGTCGCTACATCGCCTTGGAAGCACTGCCAGTTACGTCTGGAGTGCGATATAAGTAGCCGATGGATGGCTAAACAACCACAAAATCAAGTCAACAAACATAGCTGTTTTACCATCTATAACGTGTTCAGGTAGGTACCTTGCGAGCCTGTGGGGATGTCCCTATCATGTCGTACAGTCAGTCAGTCACATTGGCAAGCCAACTGACCGACCAGAGATTCAATGATGAGGCCATTCACGACACAAACTTGTCCCGCAACCCTGCAAGCCCTCCATTTATATAAATGAGTGTCAGTGTGGCCAGAAATGAGCATCCAGCCAGGGAAATTGCTCGAGTAAGCAGGGCAGCGACACTGCGCTTCTCTCAACGCGAGGCTGTGTTTGTGCTTAAAGAACCCTCTTTTCCTCTCAGACAATGTTGGATGTCAAACCAGATCATGTCGGCGCCGTCCAACTTCTAAGGTCCCCCCTTGATGGCTGATGTGCTCGCAGCAGAGCCTGAGCTGCCGCCACCAACTCCTCCGTCGTCTTGTTGTGTACCTGGGGGTGGTTTTCCCCGGCAGGTGGGACAGAGATTTCTGAAAAAGTAGCCGCGACTCATTGCCTTTGATGTTGTGGTTTTTGTGTCACATTCACGGCCGCTGTGGCGCGCCGATTCGCAGGGGTAGGTTTTAGGCTCGGCTATGTCTTTTCCCGTGTGCCCACAGCCAAATCTGGCCTCCACTGGCATTTCAATCTGGCACATGCTGTCGGTGTGAGCTACAGCTGAGGTATCAGTATAATCATACTCAAATGCAACAAGATGGGAAGGCAAAATACACAGTGTGAATGGACTAGGCTTTTGGGCTTTGCTGGATGTTTGAGAGATCAACCAAGCGATGGAAAGGTGAAACAGGTCTGCCACATCTTTCGCAGAGCGGGGGTCAATGGGTGTGACGACAACATATAGACTTGGGCGGAAACAGCATCAGGCGTGGTTCCATTGCTGGTGTCGCACAAACCAACGCACGATGACATGGACTAGGAGGTGCTGCGCTGATGGTTGTATGCCATTGCTCCGACAGATGCAGCATCACGCGCCCAGTTGTGGTACATTCACAATCAGTTCTCACCCTCTGGCACCACTGGCATTCGAAAGGAAGGGTCAGCAGGACGATCGAGCAAGCCTTTCATTCAGAGACAACGCAACATTATTGACTTGGCCTCTGCGACATGTATAACGCTTTGCATCGAGATCAGTATCGTGGCGTTCTTCCACTGGGATGTCTTCGTTCTTGGGCGTTTGAGGGTGAGGATGAGGCTGAGGTTGTGAGCGTGCCGAGATGCGCAGACTGTTGCCCCGTTGCAAGCTTCCATTTCGCCCTCTCTGCAGCGTATACGAATCGAGATAAGAGCCGCCTGTATGATATTCGACACAGCTCTACAAGAAGCACGAGCCTAACACGACAATAGTTTCGGTGGTTCGCTGAATGTTCTTTTTGACTTGAATACTAGGTATTCGCATTATCTTGGCGCTTAGTCATAGGATTCGGAAAGCTAATCCTAAAAAGACTTAGCGTCATCGTGAGTAAAGCAGCATGGCCGCATTCCCCAAATAGCAAGTCGAAAGACGCGGCCAGCTCGCCGACCCGGGATTCTACGTGGCTCAACCCGCAATACGAGGTGCGAGCGAGGGGGGCATCTGGGGTCGCTAGGCATCCCCGGGGTATCTGGAGCTGGGGAGCCGGGGGGTTACCAGAAATGGAGTTTGCGACCCCCCGGCTCATGTGTGGGGGGTGGGTTCATCACCCCGACGTTCGAACAGTCGGGCCGGGGGAGGTCCTTATGGGCGTGTGTGTATACTCGGGTACGTTGGTTAAGAACTTTCTATTATTTGGTAGATGGGGGGTGGGTGCTCAGAAGCAATTCACGGCGTGGTTGTAAGTAAGTAAGTAAAGCTATTTGTTTTATTTTGTGGTCCTGCTTGTGAGCGAGCAGCTCTCTCAAGGTCACTTGTCTCTTGTCCCCACGAGAACGATATCGACAATAAGACATTTACAGAAAAAGGCCAAGAAAATATCAAGGCCACAAGTTCGCAATAATGTTGGTCGACACAATCATCAACGCGGTCAAATCCTCTCTCCATCCCGTGGCGGCCGTTCTCGCGCTGCCTCTGGCTCTGGTTCTCCTCGAGGTAGCATGGATCATCTACGCCCGGAATTTCCATCCCCTGGCCGACGTGCCGGGACCGTGGCTCGCCTCCGTGAGTCGTCTCTGGGTGATGCGGCGGCTCAAAGTCGGGGACATGGACCAGGTCCAGCGCGACCTCCATCGCAGGTACGGACCGCTGGTTCGGATTGCGCCCAACGAGATCGCCTGCTCCGACCCCGAGGCCATCAAGGTTTTGTATAGGACGGCCGCGCCGCTGACCAAGACCGATTTCTATCCGGTCTGGGGAAACCCGCGCATGTCCAAATATGCAGACAACTTCTCCCAGGTCAACGAAAGACTGCACTCAGAGCGGCGGAGGATTGTCAACCACGTGTACAGCTTGTCCAACGTCCTGCAATCCGAAGCTTCCATCGACAGAGTCACGACGGTCATGGTGGAGAAGCTCACCCAGCTGGCTCAACGTGGGCAGGACTGTGACTTGGGCACCTGGATCCAGTGGTAAGTCCAACACCAAACACGGTATCTGTGAGTCTCCGGCCAACGCGTGTGGGACAGGTATACATTTGATGTCATCGGAGAACTCTTCTTTGGACGCATGTTTGGCTTCCTCCAGCAGGCCGCCGACTATCAGGCATGGATCGCTTCGCTGGACGCTCTTATGCCGGGCTTCTGTCAAGTCGCTGTCGCGCCCACGTATCTCCGACCGTTTATCCTCCTGTCTTCACTGTTCGACTCGAAGATGAATGCAGCCATCAAATGCACGCAGACGATGGAGGTTGCAGCCCGAGAAGGCGTTGCACGGAGGCAGGCAGAGCTCGACCAGGGTTCCTCAACCTCCGACAGCCGGGACTTGCTGCAGCAACTCTTCAACATCCAGCGAGAAAAGGGCGAGAAGATGGATTTCTCCATGAGAGAGGTCGAGCAAGAAGCATACATTGCACTGTGAGTATTCCAGCCCTTATCTTTACCGCACATTGTGACTGGACAGACTGGCTGGCTCCGACACCACGGCGATTGCCATCCGTTCCATTTTCTACCACATCGTCAAAGACCCGAAAGTCTACCAGCGACTCCGCGCCGAGATTGACCAGGCGAATGCCGAAGGCGAGCTGTCTTTCCCGGTCAAGCACGCGCAGGCACTGAAACTCCCCTACCTGTGCGCGTGCATCAAAGAAGGCATGCGCATGCACCCCAGTGTGGGCCTGACCTTGCCGCGATTGATGCCCGCCGGCGGCTTACAGATTTGCGGCAAATACGTGCCTGAAGGGTATCGGGTTGGTGTCAACGCTGCTGTCATTCATTTCGACAAGAGAATCTTTGGGGACGACGCCTACCAGTTCCGACCGGAGCGTTGGCTTGAACCGGCCGCTGCTGCCAACATGGACAGATATATGTTCCAGTTTGGCTACGGCACCAGGACGTGTATAGGCAAGAATGTGAGTACTCTTCTCCCCTGATTTCCACGACGCACCTGTGAAGATGTCGAAAGAAAGACTCAAGTTGACCTCTTTTCCCTCAGATCTCTTTGGCAGAAATGCACAAACTTGTCCCTACCGTGCTCACCAAGTTGGATGTCGAATGGCGGGATGAGGGGAAAAACTGGTCTACCAAAAATCATTGGTTCGTTAAGCAGACTGGCATCAATGTCCGGCTGAAGTTGCGATCTTGATGGTCTGATGGCACAGAACCTTTTTGAAGCGAGCATGATACTCTGTAAGTCTTTTCCAGCGGGAAGAGACGTCATGAGAAACAACTCTGTAACTGCGAGCCATGCAGAGGGACACTGGGGAAAGGTTCTAGCGTTTGTTCTTGCCACAGATCCGTCCAGGCGTTAGGTAGGATGTGACAGGAATGAACATTTGTAGAAGACGTCTTGGTAATTGAGGAAAGGCTTGCTTGTCATCATCACAGTCGTCAAAGTAAACCTAGCCATGTAGAAATCCGACTAAGAATGTACCGCGGTTGAGTCGCTGTTGGCGGCTGGGTGATAAATTGATGAGAGAGGGTGGTGTTGTTCACTCCAGTGATGTTAGCCCCGTGGAAGCCCCTGAGCCTCTGGGGTCCTGGTTTCAAGGGTCGCAAGACTCAGCGCGGCTTTATTCCGAGGCGGCATCATCTCGGCCGCGGGACTGATTGTGTTTCGCGACATAGCCGAGCTATCAACTCTTTGGTTCGTTGGGACTTTCCTCACCACACATCGTACAGCATACAGCTGAAGCTTAGTGCGGACAGACGGACGGACGGTGGCATGCGGCAAGCCTGCGGAAGACTGTTGGTTGTAGGCTGCGAGGGAGAAATTGGTGCTACGGGCGTCCAGGAGATCATCCATCACCGTGTTCGAGTTGCCGAGTTTAAGGAAACGGAGGAAGAAGTGTGGGCAGCTCAGTGTCTGATTGACTGAGTGATTGATTGCAAGTGCAGGCGAGAGCTCTCAGGCTGGAGTCATGGACCGAATGATGGTAGGGAGAATATCAAGAGTCGCTATCCGTCGCGGGAGTCTGGCGACAAGGTCGAACCCTAGACCTAGGTGTCAATGCTTGCGAACGTCGATAAGGACACAGCTACCACCACGAAGTCAGGCTAAGAGCTTGTCTGCATCAGTCCACGGACGAGGATACAGTACACAACTCCCTAGAAAGTCCAGTCCAGATGCGATAGTTCAGACCTTCAAAAGCAGCAAGTCGATGGGAGCGACACCGGCGGTCGCATTGCTCGCAGGCATAGCTACCGTCGGTCTGCTTGCGTCGTATGGAGGCGAGGTTCATGCCGAAGCTCCTCACAGCCCCCAAACGCTGGCCACAAGGACGGCATCAACCCTCCCACTCTCATCAGTGCAGCCCCTCCAATATGATCTGTCGGAGAAGAACCTGCACGAGGCGTACCAAGAATTTGTGGCTCTGTTGGGCGAGGAAAACGTGACTCTCAACGCAGCAGAGCGGCGCACGCGCTCAAGCACCGAGTGGTCACCAGCGCCTCGCGCGGACGACATCCCATCCATGATCGTCTACCCGCGACACACCCAAGACGTGAGCCAAATCGCCCGGATCTGCCACGGGCGAAGAATCCCCATGATCGGCTTCTGTGGCGGGACGAGTCTCGAGGGCACCCTGGCCGCGCAGCACCAGGAGGTGTGCATCGACTTCAACCGCCACATGAACCGCGTACTCGAGATCCGCAAGGGTGACATGGACGTCACGGTCCAGCCATCGGTCGCGTACCAGGAGCTCAACGCGCTGCTGGCCCAGCAGGACATGTTCTTCCCCCCGGATCCCGGGCCGGGCGCCCAGATCGGCGGCATGATCGCGCAGGGCTGCTCGGGCACCAACGCGTACCGGTACGGGACGATGAAAGACTGGGTGCTGGGCCTGGAAGTCGTGCTTGCAGACGGAACCATCATCCAGACCAGACACCGGCCACGCAAGTCCAGCTCGGGCTACGACTTGACCAGACTCTTCACGGGCTCTGAAGGCACCCTCGGGTTCGTGACCAAGGCGCACCTCAAGCTCACCAAGAAACCCGAGAACGTGCGGGTGGCCGTGGCCCAGTTCGCGAGCATCGACGACGCGGTCAAGATGGCCGTGCACACAGTCCAGAGCGGCAACCAGCTGGAGGCGATGGAGCTGCTGGACGATCTGAGCATGCACGCCGTGAACGAGGGTGGCTACTGTTCGGTGCGGTGGGCAGAAAAACCGACCCTGTTTCTGAAGATCAGTGGGTCGACGCCACAAGTCGTTGCGCAGCTGGCCCGACAGGTGGAAGAGACGGCGAGGGAGAGTGGTGCATCACTCTTCAAACTGGCGGCCACCGACGAAGAGGGTCAAGAGCTGTGGGAGGCGCGAAAGACGGCCCTGTGGTCGACGCTGGCGCTCAAGAAGTCGCCCGACGACAAGTTCATCAGCGCCGACGCCTGCGTCCCGATTTCGAGGCTGGGAGACATTATTCGCGAGAGCCGGGAGAGGTTGACAGAGTCGAAGATGCTCGGATCGTTTCTTGGACATGTTGGCGACGGTGAGTGTTTTTTTTTCTCCCATTGCGTGGACTGTCTCTTTCCTCTTCACCCTTCTCTCCTTTCTCCTTTCTCCTCTCTTTTCTTCCCCTGTCTCCCCCCTCCCCCCTCTCCCCTTCATCTGTCCCTCTGTCCCTCTGTCCCTCGATATCTTGTCCTGACGCGCTCTGACAACAACAAAGGCAACTTCCACGCCACGGTCCTCTACAACGCGCAAGAAAAGGCCCAGGCGCGCCAACTCATCTCCGACATTCAGCGCCTGAGCGTCGACATGGACGGCACCGTCTCGGGCGAACACGGCATCGGGCTCGAGTACCGCGACCAGGTGGTCTACGAGCTTGGGGAGGCGTCGGTTGACGCCATGCGGGCCATCAAGTTCGCGCTCGATCCGCTGTGTTTGTTGAATCCGGGTAAGATGATTCGTGTGGAAAAGGTACATACGCAGGACGAGGACGAGGACAAAGGGGGTGATCAAAAGCAGAACAAGCGGTGAATCTGTGTCTGGTAGACGTTGGCTAGACGAGGTATATGGTGCAAGGTGTAAAGCTCAAGAGGTTGGGTGCTGGTGCTGCGGTATGTGGATAATACACTTCAGTTTGATATGCCATTTGTAGATTGTATATCCCGAGATACCACTTTCAATTTACTACGTGGATAGTATATATCTGGACGAGCATTTTTACTCCTTTCCTTCTTCCACTACACAGCGTTTGTCAAGGTGCGTATGTAGCAAGCCCAAGTTAGCAACCACCATAACACGAACCCTCGATTCGGGCTGCATGCCACTAAGCAATCCAGAACCAGATTCTCTCGAGGAAATTCCGCGGTTTCACCTCAGGCCACGTCCCCTCCAAACGATCCGCCTCAGCCTTGCCACTCCACAAATCCATCTCACTCAGCCGGACAAACCGAGTCCGCTTCACGAGCTTGTACCCGAGAAACAGGGACGCGAAGATGGGGATGTCGATGTACGGCGGGACGAAGCTCTTTGCGCTGAAACGACCTGGGAAGAAGGCGTCGAAGCCGTTGAAGATGGCCACGACGGTGCAGAAGCAGACGGCAAAGTAGGCCAGGAACGGTTGCAAGGGAGACTTATACGGCAGGGTATCACGCGAAATGCCGTTGTGGCGGAGGCCCTGGTGGAAGCGGATGTAGGTGATGCAGACGCTCGCCCAGACGATCAGGGTGCTGACGGCCGAGAGGTTCGAGATCCAGAAGAAGACGTCGGCCGACCGGGAAGAGACGTTCAGGTAGACCAGGAGGGATAGCAGGGCTGTGGCCGCCACGCAGCCGTAAGGGACGCCGAACTTCTCGAAACGCAAAAATGCCGGCGCACGGCCGTCCAGTGCGGTAGCGTAGAGGATGCGGGTCGAGGCGTAGAAGAACGAGTTCCCCGCCGACCATGCTGAGGACAGGATGACGGCGTTTATGATGGAGGGCAGCGCTGAGATACCGCCATTGGTGATGGCGATGACGAACGGACTCGCCGCCGCGCCAGGAGCAGAGCTGCTGATGGCGTTCAACAACCGCGGGTCCTTGGCCGAGACACACATGCTGACCAGGAAGATGGCCAACACGTAAAAGATAGCGATGCGCCAAAACACGCGGCGGACGGCCTTTGGCACGTTTCTACGAGGATTCTCGCACTCCCCAGCGGCCACCACTACCATTTCGCTCCCCCCGTAGCTGAATGTGGCATTGATAAAGACCTTCCAGAACGCAAGGAACCGGCCTAGTGCTCCCGTCTCGAGGTATTCCAGCATCGGGCCCGGGTTATCCCAATAGCGAAATCCGATCCTGTCGTGGTTTGGCGCGCCACCCAGGCTGATGATGAACATGAGCAGGAGCAAGCCCACAATGGTGGTGAGTTTGATAGCGCCAAAGACGAATTCCGCCTCGCCGTATATGCGCACAGGGAAGCAGTTGACGAGGACCATGGGTATGAATAAGATGGTGATCCACACGGCATTAGAGACGGCGTTGGGCCAATATCCTATCACCACGGCGGCGGCCGAGATTTCAATAGGCACGCCGATGGCGAACTGGTACCAGTAGTTCCAACCGAGCGTGAATCCCAACGCATCGTCGACGAACCGAGCAGCGTAGACAGGCACCGCACCCGGAAGGGGCAGGTGGGCAGCCATCTCGCCGAGACTGTTGATGACCGCGTAGAGGTTGAAGCCGGTGATGATGTAGGCCAGGAATGTGGACAGCGGTCCAGCGAGACTGAGTGCTTGACCACTGCCGACGAAAAGACCTGTACCAATGGCGCCAGAGAGGGCAAGGAACTGAATATGGCGCGACTTGAGTCTCCGTTCCAGAGTGCCGACGTTCTTCTGCTCGTGCTCAGCATTTTTCAGGTCGTCAATGTCGTCGTTTTCGTCGTGCTGTCTCTCCGTTTGCGGCGTTTCGACGATGGCGGCTTCGGTCAGCTTCCCAGCCTCCATGTCCTTGGGTTCGTGTACCATCGTGTGCAGTCTCGTCGAGATAGGTGCACATCTAGCTTTTCGTCCCTCGAGGTAGGTGATAGAAACACCCTACAGAGCAATCCATGATGTGTAGTATGGTAGACCATCTCACCATCGAAGGAGGAGGCACGGACATGAGCGTCTTCATGGTAAGTCGTGCCATTTAGGCGGATACTACCTTGACCAAAGTGGACGTTAGCATGTCGATCCATGCATGTACAAAGGACGAGATTGGTTGTAGAGGTGGAAGGAGGATCGTGGAGACAAGACACAATGTATCATGGTTCGGCAGTCTCTCAGATTCGGTGTCATTTGCACCGATGCGGCTGATAGACACGGAGGGGAGGGTGGCCTTGTTACGGAGATTCTCAAGACACCCCCATGGCTTTATACACCGCTGCAATATAAGCCCTGGCCTTATCCGAGCCCAGTCCAACATTGTCCATCTTGTTCATGACGTACGAAATGGTCAGCTTGCGGTCCAGGTCCATCACCGCCATCGAACCACCATATCCGCCCCAGGTACATACTCTTCCCGCAGGCAGCCAGTCAATCCAGGTACCTTTGCTGGGCAGAGCGAAGCCAATGCCCCAGCGGATGGGTGCCCCAAAGGCAAGCACATGGTCCATCCCATTTGACTGTTCTTGGAAGATGAGGTTGACGGTCTCTGGGAATATAAACTGTTTGCCGTCGACCTGGCCATTCATAGAGATGACGGATAAGATGCGGTTGACCCCATGGGCGTTGCTGTGCCCGTTTCCCGCCCCTATTTCTGCCTTTCTGAACAGCTCACTGTTTGCAAATTCGGCTCTCATGGCCGGGTTGGTCATGACTCGAAACCCGATCGAGGCAGGGTCGAAGGGAGGCGGTCCTGCTGGTGGCGGCGGGATGACATTCGACCTGCGGGTTTCGTCTCTATCTGAACATCCCAGCTGGAAATCGGCACCGAGAGGGGCGGCAATATCTTCGGCGATGAATTGTTTGAGTGATTTACCTGTTACTTGCCGGACAATCTCTGCAATCAAGTAGCCTTGAGTGAAGGAATGATAGCCAGAAGCCGTACCAGGTTCCCACCACGGTGCCTGCTCGGCCAACAGTGCGGTGACTTTGGCTGAGTCGCAAATGTCCTCCACGGTCAAAGGAGTGTCGAAGCCAGCCACGCCAGAGGTGTGAGAGAGGACGTGGCGGATCTCAATGTCTTGCTTCCCATTCGCCGCAAACTCTGGCCAGTACTTGGCTACTTTGTCATTCACGCCGAGCAAACCTCGATCGACAAGGATGAGGACAGCTAGAGCGGCGACCGTTTTGGTGGTTGAGAAGAGGTTGGTGATGGTATCCTTTTCCCACGGCCGCTTTTGGTCCTGGTCGGCGTAGCCACCCCAGATATTAACCACATCTTTTCCGTCCCAATTGACGGCCAGAGACGCTCCCAGCTCTTCGCCCGAGTCAATATATCTCTGCAGCAGGTCTTGGACATCGCAAAATTTCTCATCGCAATGTCCCTGGACGGCGGGCATGGTGGCAAGTGTATCTTCCCGTTCTGACTAGGAGCGGAGAGGCAGGCGGTAAAAAGGTGTAGGTTCGTAGGACGGCGAGAGGTGGTTTTGTAGGGACCGTAACGACTCGTTGTGGGAGGCCCCATCTCAGGTGAGTTGATGGGGTCATCTGTACGGGGTACCCTGAGCTGTTCTCTCAAGTGGGACTGGGAGATCTTTCAGCCCAAAGCCTCGATCGTGGGGTAGAATGTAAAGTTCAAGGTAGAGCGAGCGGCAGAAAAAACCCTCTGTTTGTTGTCTCTGCTGACCCTCTGACACATTAAATGTGTACAAAAAGACACATACCCATTTACATACGCGGGTTTCCACTCGAGATATATCGAGGATGTTATCTATAAATGGCAGGTCAGACAGAGCCAACATGCACTTCGAGAATAGCACTCCCCAGCCTAGGTTACCTCCACCATCCGATCAGTCCTATTCCGGGGGGACGGTATAGAGTAGCAAAACAATGGTAATGGAGCAGTGTCATGTTCGTTGGTGCCACCGGCCCTATCATTCCCTCGACTTGGGCCTATCAATCTCCGTCCACCTGGGAATGCGACACGTCTCGCACTTTTCCAACGCCGGCATACTGTCCGGGTTGATGTGGAGCCAAACCTCGCCTTCGCCCGACCTCTGCAGTTTCTCCCAGTAACGCCTCCTCGCGCCGGGGGTCAGCCGTTTGCGCGCCTCGTGCTGGACCCGCAGCCGCACCGCCGTCCATTTCTGGTGCGGCCGGTGCTCGGTCGGCAGCTCATCCAGGGAGGGGAGGTCCAGAAACTTCTTCGAACTCATCCGCCTCAGGAAGGGCTGCTCGCAGTGTACTTCCTTGGGCATGACGCGGGATAGGAACTCGAGAGACGCGTCGATGTTGACATCAATGGCACGGACGGGGTCGATGGTCGTCTTCATCAGGTAGCTGGCCAGGTGCGGGTACAGAATGCAAAAGTCCGACTGGGAGATGTGCACGGTCCCACGGACGGTCATGAGCCACGCCGGGTGGCCCGTCTCCAGGGCCTCCGTGATCACTGCCTTTGCCACGTCGAAGTTGTCAGGCCAGTACATGAATGCCTCGGAGTTGATCCCCAGAAGCGGAACGCGAATGCGGCTCTCCCGCTCCTCGGAAGTGGGGCGCACCGGCATTCCCCAGATATCGTAGATGATTCCCTGAGTGATGTATTTGTATCTGTGTTTCTGTCGCAGGACCTCCACCGTCGTCGTCGCTCCAAACGAGTGCCCTACCATGGTGACGCCCTCGGTGAAGAATCGATCTTTCCAGGACGACCAGTCAATGCCATCCAGACCAACTCTTGAGGCCCCAATTGCGGGCTTGACCCTCAGGTTCCTCGCTGCAACTTTGTCACCGTCACCGGTACAGATCTCTTGCATAACCTGATAGGCTTCGTCAATCTCCGCCAGCCGCAGATCAATTTGAGCGTTGCGTAGTTCATGGTCTACCTGGTGGCCGGGAGTGGTGTCGTACTTGTCGGTTTTTGCAAAAATGAAGTCAACCGTATCGTAGGACCGCTTAGTATCCTTTTCCTTGTGCTCCACATTTCCATTGACTTCTGTACAATGCCGACTTCCTGGTCCGTGGTCGGAGTGATTGATGTGAGTTCTCGGCCCGCTTCCATCTCGATGCTCGAGCGCGACTACCACAAAGCCATGACTTGCAAATTCTCCACAGACGGAAGAGTAGCACGTCCTCGTCCCTCCCAGTCCATGGCTGAAGATGATGAGAGGAAACTTGGGCTTTTCTGGGCCTTGATCAGGTGGGTTCCCTTCGATATCAACCGCCTTTCGGCTACCTGTCGACGCTTCTCCGGGTGGAGGCCAATGCTCCGCCAGTCTCGCATTTTTATAGGCCGGGATTTTCGTATACCATGTTGTACAGAAGAAGAAGGCCATCATCAGGTGCTCCGGAAGCGCAGCGAAACGCCCATATCCGCGGCTCGTCTGATCTCTTGGTCGAGTCAGCCATGTCGGACGAAACCTTTGCATTGCGGTTGGAGTATCGACATTGTACTTGACATTGAGATGGGCGGGATAATAGATTGTCATCAACACCGTCTCGAGAGCAAGCGCGGGAACACCATGGCGCTTGATGTTCGAGAAGGTCCTAGGGCTCTTAGCAGGCACTTCGATGTCGATTATGCCAACCTCATAGGGGCCAGCGTAGTGCGGGAGTTTGCCATAGAAGGGAACCTTATCCCTCACACCCTTTGGCGGTCTTGCCTTGGGCTTCTGTTTGTGAGGAACTCCCTGAGGTCTCGTCTTATGATGCCTTGGATGGCCGAGAACAAAGTCCGGAAAGATGGACTCAGCAGGCATCACGGCGGTGACACACGGCACTCGTTGTTTTGGACCTGGTCGATCTCTCTGTCATGTCGGGGTTATCACTCTTCACATTGAGGCGGAGATGGGTAGGTCATAAGCGTCTTTTGCAGGACTGAGGTGGAGAGTTTCCAGTGTCTCACATCCTGGCTGCAACAAACAAATGTGCGAGATGCTGCTGAATAAGTTGAAGCGATTGAGGAGGTGAAGCATTGACGGGAAACTCGGAGCCAATGACATCACGGTCGGGGAAATCATGCCTGGCACGTGCCGTGGCTATACTGTCCCAAAGAGGAAACAGTTGTCGCGTCCAAAGCAACAATCAGCCGTTATATAATATACATGCGTTTTGGGTAACAGCGGGGGCCAATGCATGTGTGCTGACAAGGCATTTCATAGCCGCCGGACCCTCCCTTGTTTCTCCCCCGGACTCGAAGGCCTCTGACTTGGCTCGCTTGAAGCGTTGGAGCCACTCTCATGAACGAAACTCGGTTGACACCCTTACCCTCAAGATCTAGCTGCCTCGTGTTGCAAAAAACTAGCCCTGCAGTGGGTTGGGGTCTCAGCCGGTAAACCATGATTAAAGCCATACGGCCTGCCGTAGAACGTATAGGAGTGCTCCTTACCGCCTAACTGCCCGATATCCAACCTATGGCAAGGGAGGGGCGCGATTCCAACGGTCCCGAGGTTGAGCACCAGCAACTTTCCAGAGATATGTCAGGATGGGACTGACGGCGCCTTTCGCACCAATCAATTGTGGCTTTGATGTTGATATGTAACCCCAATCTCAAATGTGCCGTGAATGGTCTCCATAAACATCTCGGATCCAGAAAACCGTCTCGGTTCTCGGTACCGAAGCTTCGACAGACATGGCGAGCATAACCGAAGGCTTCCTGTTGAACATTGCCGCAGCCATGTCTTCAGAGAATCGCAAGTGGATCATTGAATTGGAGTAACTCTACAGCTGGAGTGACTGAGTTGGCCAATCCCTGGTGACTCATCAGTCAGGTGTAGGGCGTGATTGAGATATTTGAGCAGGCCAATATGTGCTTCCGAGCGTCGAAGACTGGGTGGAGATATCCTCTAGCCCCACGAGTGAGCTCTCGAGATTTTTGCGAGCCGCCTGGACAGACTTGGAAGTCTGGGGTAGCTCCGCCAGGCATTTAAGAAGAGTGCCATTCAAGTATTTGTAGGCCTCCAATTTGATCTTCCCCTGCCGGTACTGTTTGCTGACGGCTTTCACCATGAGCTGGGCTGCAGCAACGACATAATGCGGAAAGGGGTCGAAAGCGATGAACGATGCAGTTGTCGTTTGGTCCGAATTTGAACTCTGCATCCCCGTGCTCGTTCCCGTTTTCTGGGTTCCACCAACGGTAAATTGGGATTCTAGACCAAATTTCAAAGCGTTGAAGACTCCATGTTCAGCTTCCAGTTTTGTTTCCGACAGTCGCGAGAGCAGGTCATTCCGTTCTGCGACTTCGAGCGCGTCGACAAGGATTAGAATTCCCATGTAATGGTGCAGCATGAGTTCATACCAATTCAGCTTCTCCACTTGACCGAGGAATGGGAGGCGTCGTTCGCAGTCATTGAGAAGTGGTCCGAAAGTGACTCGAAACATCTCGATGGCTTCAGTGCATGATGTCCAAGCCCGAAGCACCTTCTCATCTTCGGCACCTTCTCTGAGTGCTTCTTTCAATATAGAAATCATCTTCCACACGTACATCTTAGCCGCAGCGGCAGCGGCTATAGCTTGTAAGACCTCGTCTGATGTCATCGAAAAAGGATTTCGTCGCCATTCCCCTGTCCTCGTGTGGAAGGATCCAGCGCCCATTCGCAGCGTTCGCCAACAAGATTCGGTTTCTGCGCCATGCAATCCTGATGTAAGGGTTGATCTCAGATTCATTGTCAGCGCAGAAGACGTGTCAAACGTCAAGGCCGCCCAGTACGCTCGGGCTTCAGTCCGCAAAAAGGCATCTGACAGTTTCGAGCTGGTTACCGGGTTTGCCAGGAGTTCTGCCTCTTGCACCACCATGGATCCACTGAATTGGCAGTTGCGCTGGCCTTCACGCAGTCGTTGGATCTGTTGTAATGCGGCTTGGACACAGAGCGGCCCCGACAAACCGTCCATCTCCTCTTCTTCTGATATCCCTACCGGGACGGGTGTCGTGGAGAAGAGAAACAGCGTCAAAGCGGACCGATAAGACACACGATTGACCACCTTCAACATGTCCCTGCGTGATCTGCGCCAGAATTCTCTGACAATGTGTTCTGGCAGGATACCCGCTCGTTCAGCCGGCGGAATAAGGTGGAACCATCGTGCTGCATACGATCGTTTAGCATGTTTCAACGATTGATCAATTTGGTCCCATCTTTGTTGTGAGCGACTGGGTGACTGCACACTACTTAGTCGATTCCGTGCTTCCCAATCACCAAAGATAGACTCGTCAAGTTCGGAAAAGCATCTACCTGGAGGGTAGATGATGCTACACTTGGGGTCAGCCCTGACGAAGTTAGCGTGATGACATCTTGAAAACTCCCGCGGGACATACACCAATGCGCATGCATGCCTCCCAATCCAGAATCCGAGAACATTGTCGAAACAGCTTTCATATATCCGCTCCAGCCAGTCACCGACTGATGTGGTTGTACATTCGAAAGGTGGAGTCAGCGGAACATAGGAAGCGGAAGAGGCAGCCAAGCTGGACGACTCGGTGGAGAGGCTTTTGAAGCCTTGTTAGTGATCCTGCTGCATCAAAGGCTGACGTATACGCACCGAATTTGGTCTGGGGCACTTTGAGAAGTAGACTCGGCGGGAGGGATCCACGCATCGTTTTCCACGTCGCGCTGTCGAACTTCAGGAGACAACGACGATTGCTCAGAAGATGCCGTCGTCAAGGGCGGACTGCGGGTTTTCCGCAAGCCTCGAGCACCGACCTTTTTGGCATTATTCATCCACTGATAAACAGCATGTGAGCATTTCTAGTCTTGTTCGCTCTTCTTCGGGGGTTACACCGATATGACACATATGCGATGGTCCAAAGAAGCACATCTTGATTCACGGCGTACCTCAAAAGTACATGGTCGTTTTCGGCGCCTGCATCTCGAGCAGGACCCCGACCAGTCCGGCTTCCCAGGCCCGGCGCCGATCCGAGCAGCATCGCAGGCCAGGCGAGACTGGCGACAAGCATCACAACTGGAGAATTGTGTCCTCCGAGGCGTTTGATCAACGGCACTCTGCATCCTCGATATGATGAATGACGGAATCGGTGGAGAGGAAGACCGCAGGGCTGAAAGCGAAAAAAAGGTGCCGTAAAGGTAGTCAGTAAGGACGGGGCCAATCAAGATCCAACCCCGGGAGTAACAGCTACTGGCAGGCAAGACGTAGCACTAGCCGCGGCAGTGATGCCTCGGGGAGATTCGCGAGGCGGGAGGACGGCAAAAGAGGATAGTCTCGCAACGCCGCGGTCAGTCGTTGTCCCTCTATCCCTGATTTTTTGATTTGGAAGAGTGCAGACCACAAAGGAACGATGCGTGAGCCGACCGACATGTCAGCTGGCTGTTCTGCTCCGTTAGTGAGTATGGCGGGCAGAATCAAATCATCGCGTATCTGATCAGCTGCAATTTTTCGGGTAACGTCTTACGTGTCTTTCTGCTCTCCCGTAGCGCAATGTTGCTACTGACTCAATACTTCGCCGTATCGCCAACTGATATAAAATAGTCATTTTGTGGCCCATCTGCTATAACTATACCTATATTATAATCTGATGACACTACCATGCGTCGTGCGTCTGACAGCTCTCAAGAAATTGGCGCGTCCGGTCCCACAAGTCTCCCACGACACTCGCCAAACCCGAGCACTCGCCGCCCGGTGGCATCTTCACACCACGCGGAGAGGATCACAGAATCACCGTCTTCGAGATATCCAAGGTTCCCACCTCCCTCCAGGGTGATCGGCTGACTGGCGTGCTGTGTGGCCTCAAAGAGACAGCCCAGCTCGAACTTCTTGCCCGTCTTCTCGTCCTTGCCGTCGCCTGAGACGGTACCCGTGCCCATCAGATCACCGGTGCGCAGACCGCAGTTTGCCGACGCATGATGGGTGATCTGTTGGTAAGGGGTCCAGTATAGGTAGCGCAGATTGCTCGTGCAGATCTGGTGTCGTTTTCCGTCTCGCTCAAGGGATGCTGCGAGTTTGATGTTAAATGTGCCGTGCTCCACGTCCTTGAATCGCAGGTGCTCCAGCGGTTGGATCTCGTGCTTGGGCGCACATTGAAATGCCTTTAACGCGTCGAGCGTGATGACCCAAGGGGAGATTGTGGTACCGAAGGACTTCGAGTTGAACGGCCCCAAGGGCGGCATCTCGAAGATCTGGATGTCTCGACTCGACCAGTCGTTCAACAGCACAAAGCCGAAGATGTGGTCTGGCGCGTCGTCCACTTTGATTGTCTCGCCGTAAGGGACTGGTTTGGACACGATGTATCCCATTTCCAGCTCGAAATCGATAAACTGAGACAGTCCGTAAGTGGGCTCCTTTGTCCCCGCTTTCCAGTACACGCCTCTGGGTCGACGGACCAGGGATGGCGATGGAATGACGCTGGATGCTCGGCCGTTGTAGGCTGAGGGTGCATGATAGAAGTTCTCGGGGACTTTGCTGTTGGTTATAGGCATGCACTTGAGGATACGTTTAGCGACAAGGAAATTTGCCTTGGAGACAACAGCCCGTTGTTGCGCAGCCACTTACGTTGGTGCAATGCTCAAGCGAGCAGAAAAAGTCCGTGTACTCGGGAATGGCCACGGGCAGATGCATTTTCACCTCTGCCAGCTTATGCAGGCAGGAGTCTGTGACCTTGTCATCTTTGCAGGCAGAGATGATCTGGTCGCGAACGGTGGTTCTCGTCTTTACTGGGAGTGCCGCAAAGGTATTCAAGGTCGCCTATCAACCGATTAGAGCCTTGACAATGTTTCTGTTCGCAGACCACAGGAACAAGTAGTCGACGATGCTGCTGCTGCTGCTGATGTGACATTGGTACTCCATGCAATGGGCAATCACTCTCTGCATACCTGACCAAGGGCATCGGCCACTGAAGCGTCCTTGAAGAAACCTGATTGACCGAGTGCGCGAAGATCCAGAGCAAAGTCGCCAATAGCCGTCGCACAGCGTGGCCGTGGATCTTCTTTTGTCGAGAAGACCCCGAAAGGGATGTTGTCCAAGGTGAAGGGCGAGTCTGCAGAGATATTGGATACCAAGCCCATTTTGTCTTCCTTTTGTCTCTCCTTTTGCTGGGAACCTCAATCGTCGTCGTGCTGTTCCAGGACCGTCTCAAGATTGTGTCTGACTCTCCGAGTGCGAGAAAGATCTTCCTTATATAACTTTTCAGACGTTTGCCGAAAACATTGCTGCCCTTCTCCATTCAATCGATCCAGGGAGTAGGTGTCCCGTGCATGGACTAAGGCCCTCCCACACCGACATTCGCCGCCCCCAATCGTATGAAAGGCCGCCTCTGCTCCGTGGTGTAAGCCCGCCTTACGCAGAGTGTGGAGCAGCCAATCGAACTGTACGAGGGAGGAGGGGGAAGGGGAGAGCGTCGGTTCCGAGAGCCTACATTTTCGCACGACTTCCGACGGTGTTGTAGGGGCAAAGGAAACGTTTGTCAAACCTTCGCAACCGATGAAGGGGAGGGAGCCTGCTTGGTTCTCCGTACGCTTTCGGCCTTTCGCTTCCTCGGTTCGAGTATTGCTGATTGACTGGGTGCTCTGGCCGTGGCACAGCAAAAGGGCACTCTACAGCAGAGACTGCTCGACGGGACTTTGTGCGAATCAAATGTGTAGGACAGTCACGCGGATAAAGATACACACAAATGAAGTTGGTCCGAGGGGTCAACGAGCAGCCAAAAGGTACCACACGGAGCTCAATCATTTCAACCTCAAACATATCATCGTTAGATGTGTCACAACCAACTATGTGATCCAGGAAATGTGCACTACATCCTTCCTAGGTCGAGATTTGCTGTAAATGAACTTGCCAGTTCCATTGCGCCCGCAGAACAGCCAACCCTCCACTCTGCGTTTCCACCGTGCGCCCTCTTCCTCGATCGTTCCTATCAGTCGAGTTCACGAATTGAGTGGGCCAAGTCTCGGGGACAGGATTGAGGTGGTCATCCGCCCCAGTCGGAAGAACTGTACTTTCTTGGATCTGAGCCATTGTGTCTTCATCAGGTTCCTCAAAAGTCCACCACATGCCAAAGTGCCCATCAGCATCTCGTGTGGCGGCGGCCGCGTTGGCATTACGGGAAACCCATTTGTCATAAGCAGCACAGCGGGCCAGATGGTACTGGTAAACTGCTCTGTCGAAACCCGCAGTTTTGTGAGTTGCTATGAAAGCCTCTTCTTGTGGCCACAATGGCCGACAGAATTCAGACAGATGGTGAAAGAAGATGCCTTTGAAGGTCTGGCCATCTTGACTGCAATACCCGTTGTGGTCGCAAAATTCTTCGAGTATTCCTGCACGGCCCAAACCACTCCAGTTTGGACGTGAGTATGGCCACCCAGTTGCTCGTATCACACTGTCCACAAGTGCATGACCATCATCCAAGTAGCTTCGAGCGCCGGTAGCTAGCCACAGACCACGACTGGCAGACAACACCACACCTTGGTTGTAGGTATACACCATGGGATTGAGTTCGTCGCAATTTCCAGTGCCCGGGTCGATGGTCCCATTGGGATATCGGCGCCATCCGGTGACGTGGAACCCGTCTTGATAAAGACCGGACCTGGGATTGCGCATCCGGCTATTCATAAGCCATTTGTAACTCTTGATGGCGTTTTCCAGATACGCAGGATCGTGAGGCTTAGCGAAGTCTGTCCCGCCTTGGACGAAATATGGCGAAGTGTTGTTGTCGCCGGGATGATAGAGGTACATGGCAATGCTAGCCGCAGCAAACAGTTCATTCGTGATGGCGTTCTTGTAAGGCGTCAAATATGGATTCCAATTCATGCCGCCTCCGCAAAGAGATTCACCCCATCCCACAGATGCCAGGTCGTAAAATATCCGGGCACGGTGAGCGGCCATCGGGCTGATCTGAAGACCATGCCACCCGGTGCCCGAATCGCCGCGCCTTCCCGACTGTAGAAAATCCCAGTGTTTCAAAGTGTACATTTCTGCAAATTTCAGGTTCTCGATCCAGCCGAGAACAACCCAGAGCATGTCATCGTAAGCTTGATTTCGTAAACCAAAAGCATTCTCGCCAAAATAGAAGACGGTCGTGTGCGCGTAATATCGATCTACGATGTTTTGCCAGGAGAGCATATCGGAGCAGGTGGCTGTGGAAGACGCATCCAACGAGGAGACAATGCTAGCGAGGGTGGCCGAGATGTGTGTGCCCATGACAGCAGAGGTCCAGTCGATGGCATCTGGCCACGTTCCGGTGAAGATGTCGAAATAAGAATCTTGCATGACGTCCAAGGCATTCAACATGTCACCAAGGACTCCTGGCACGGTATCTTTCCATAACGGGATCTCTTCTCCTCCTCTTGTCTTGGGGGTCAGCAGGTCCTGGCTTGAGAGACCATCAGAGTGACCGTTGTATTCTCCATGTCCACCTCTTTCAATTGTTCCGCCGCACGCAAGCCAGGCGTTTTGGAGGACGATATGTAGCAAGACTATGACGCGCATTTTTGGTTCGTGGTGTTGAAAAGCATGATCGCCTAGGGAAACCTGGTCAACTGAATGACGAACGCATAAAGATAAACGAGATGCTGAAGGCCAGAGAAAAAGCGCATCTCCATCAATCCGACGAGACACAGGTACGAGAAGAAGGCCTTGTGATCATGGTCATGGGGAAAGAAAGAAGAATCAGGGAGATGGTGGTCTTCAGCGTGACCAACAGAATTCTGTCTTGGGTCTGGAGTAATGCCAGTCGGTCAGCATTTGTGGAGGCCAAGATTGGTTGCCCCTCAGCCTCTGTTCGTGTAAGCGCGGGATCAGAGTTTGATGGTAGAGATGCAATCGAAGTTGTTCCAGGCCCCTGCAGGAACTGAGGGTTGCATGCAGCCGACGGACGAGGGCGAATTCGAGAAGCACGTCATCCATTGGGCATCCACGTCCGTCCGGTCGCCATCTTGTAGTGGTCAAGGGGGGATAGGTTTGTAAGGGTGTAAGGGATGGATATGAGGGACTCCTTCCCCTCGTTTGCTCCTCCCCGCAGTCAATTGCTGCCAAACACGCCCCAAACCCCCTACAATTCGATCAACGCTGATACTTCCAACAGGGACCGAAAACATGATCAAACTCGTACTGCCAAATTGCTTTCTTGGTCTATTTTATTAACCTGGGGCCCGGAAACCCCTTAACCCTCCGCGCACTTCTAAAGCAGGTCTAATGACCACCTCACTTTTGCCCATTGGCGACAATACCCCTCCTTTGCCTCTTGGTTCGCCTTCGCCCAGTACAAAGTTTTCTATCCCAGTTTCATCAGCGAGTGAAGTTGTCCAAAGGCGCCTCATGCTTGATCTCCTCCCAAACCTTGTCAATTCCTTCAGTAGCCTTGCTGCTCAGAGGCCCCTTTTCAAGCCCTGTCAACGTTTGGTCAAGCTGCTCAACTGTACTCGCACCCACGATAATGGCATCCCCATATTCTGGCTTCAACGGGCTGTTGTAAGTAACCCAGCGGTAGGCAAGCTCGGCTCGCGAACAACCTTCGTCATTGGCGATCTGTTCCCACTTGGAAAGAGCCTCGAGATAGGATGGCTTCATGTACATCTGTCGGTACATGCCCCCGAGAGCATCTTCGGCAAAGCGGCCCACGCCGTCTTTGATCTGCTGGGCAGTTTTGGTAAGAAATCCTCCGGCCAAAGGTGAATATGCGTAGAATGCGATGCCCAATTTCCGCAGCGTGGGGAAGAGCTCAGTCTCCTGTCGACGAGCCACCGGAGAGTAGTTACCCTGGTAAACGGTGGGGAGGACATAGCCATTGGCTTTGGAGATGTCGTAGACCTTTTGGACATCAGCTGCAGAGTAGTTGGACAGGCCAAATCGCTTGAACACCCCAGTCTTGTAGACCTCGTTGACGCCCGCAAGAGTTTCCTCAAGAGGTACGGCCGCGTCGGGGCTGTGGATGTAGAAGATGTCGACCTGCTTGACACCCAGTTTCTCTATGCTCTGCTTAGCCGAGTTGACAATGTTTTCCTTGGTTGCCCAGCCCGTCTGCCATCCTCCCTGCCACTTGGTATCGATGGTAAATTTCTCTCCTGCTTTGACCTCGCCCAGACGTTTCTCTGATTCACCATATAGCTGAGCAGTGTCAAGGACAGTGCAGCCATGGGCCAAGAGAGTAGAGAATGACTTGTTGAGATAGTCTTCAGCAATCCACGGTTCACGATTGCCCACTGCTGCGGTGCCGAACACAACTTTGAGACCTTGGGGCGCCATATCGAGTGTCGATTTAGTGAGCTGCTTCGTGCTTTCTCTCGGGGTCGACTGGAGGGGTAATGGTGATTGTTGGAGTTCTCAGATGTACTCGTCCTTTTGAAGTTGCCGGCCCTACAGTGTGGGGAGCAGTAGAAACTTAGAGAAACAGGAGATAGAAATCAGGCTGAATTTCTAGGGGAAAAGTGACGTCAATCGGCTTCAGCTCTCGTTGTCCTTTGGTATCAGGGAAGTTCTCAACCTTGTAGCGTGTCTCTGTGCGAGATGTCCCTTTTATATCTTCACGTTGGTCTTGATGCATCCACAGCTGTGCCCGTGTGGATTGCGCCATTGCGAAGTGCCGTGGTTGACGATTTGTCATCAGACACCCTGATAACAATCAATGGGCACAGTCGGAAATCTGGGTGGTACACAGTAGGTCCATCTATGGAAATAGGACCCCCGCCAGAGAACTCGAAAGGGAGATTATTCGTTTTCTGGTAGTCGTGGTCTACCTCATCGGCGGACTTGCGGCCGGTTGCGGGCTCGTATTTCCTTAGCTCCCCCAGTGTTTCATGCACAGTGGTTGGAGATGTTGGTGGTTGGCGGCTCGCCGACGGATGAATTCATTCGACCGACCTTTATGCCGGCGTTTAGTGGGCGAGTCAGCGTCGTCACCACCTCAGATGGCGGGCTTAGGATTAGCCTCGTATAATTTATCTGTTGAGAGACCCTCGAGAATCGACCGAGTTTCGTTGCCGTACCCCAGGATTTGAAATCGGTGTCAAACTTGCTCTGCTAAGAAATCCTTGAGGTCAACTTCCGTCGCTGAGAAAGCATCTTCCCGCTTGATCTCCGCGGAACATAACTTCCACCTGTCGCTGTCGCCCTACGTCAGTGCCTCGATTGCTGGTTTTGGAGGCTCGGAGTGAGGCTGGAACCCCCCAAGTAGCTGGTCGCCAAACAGACTGTGAGAATTTCAACCATGGATCATCTGTCGAAGGGGTAACCTGCTGTGAACAAGAAGTTGTAATCTGAGGGACCAAGAAGCGCGGATATGGGAGCCTGGAAATAACCATGGGATACCTCAATCGAGGTAGTCGAGGACGAGCTGATGAATTGAATTTGCCATTAAAAGTGAAGGCTCTTCGATGCAGAATCCTTGGTAGCTCTAACCACGAAAGGTTCTTCGTTCGCATCTTGCACTTCGGGGTCTCTGAATTTGAAAAGAAAAGAAAAGATCAATGCAGACAACCGACTCCCAGAACAACCCGATCGATGCTGAAGCCGAAATTCCCTACCGTGCCCCTCGACAACTGAATACCCACAAGTATGCGGCAATCTCAAAAACGTAGAAAGAAAATTCGTGCCTGGTCGACTGTGACAATTGCCCACAGTAGTTTGGATCCAAGGGCCATTTACCACACCTATGAATAGATCATATAGCCCCGTGCCAGAGCGTTAATGCCCCGGCCTGTCCCTGACAATTTGGGAAGAGTCTGCAGGCCTAACTGACAGGGGTTTAGGTCCGAAGTGTGAAGGGTTTCCGTGCTGATCTGGGGGAAGTCGAGAAAGGCCAAACTGGTTGGGTGGATCTCGAACTGGAGGTTGAAGGCATGTGCTAGTGGCTCCAAGGTCTCTCAGCCACGATCCAGAAAGTGTCCGAGATGTTCTGTTGCCGTTTGGAAGATCTGTTTCTCTTGCGCCATTGTCCACATCATCACTAATAAATGATCCTGGCGACGATATACTGCGTCGGTGAAATGTATCTCGAATAAAGGTTTCGAAACTCGGTAGTGCACACGGTTTTGGAGTCGTCGGGTGCGTGACAATCGCTTCTTGTTGGGTGTTGTTGGAGCCGCTGTGCGTTACAACCTGGGCTGCAGAAGGGACGGTCGGTGGAGTTCCTCCTTCACTATTATGGTCAGAGATATTGTCATCGTCATATTCCTCGGCGCGGTGGCCTTTCCGACCAACCGTCATGTGGTGCCAATGGACACGACACGCGAGCTCAGTCTTGTCTAGACGGTTGGCGATATGCTTGTAAGGAACCTTCTGGCCCTGTGTCCGGCTCCGGAATAGAAAGGATTCCTGCTAAACATCAGTGTTGGGTGTAAGAAATAGAGCCATCAAGCGGACCTCTTCATCCGTCCAGCTGCGTATGAGTTTGCCTTGACGAATTTTGTCCCTCCGCGATGGATTGCGAGACTTCTGCATCCGCGGAGACCGCGAGGCTGATCTACCTTCAGGTGAAGGAAGGACAGGAGGTGCCATCGAAAGGACTGGAGATCGTTCTGTCGATAGAGGGAGCTACAAGACAGTTTTGTAAGTTGTAGGTAGATGTATTGAAGTATTGGCACCCAAACAGCGAATCCCCCGCTTCCAGAAGAGAATCAAGGTTGGAAAGGGCGTACAGGCGAGAGTGTGAATCTCTGGCATTCCAGCATCCGCGCTCAATTCCGTGTTATATGGCTTCCAACAAGCAGAATATTGCCTCCAGTCTGCCTCCCCGAGACGCGAAGGCAGACTGATGTTGGCTTTGCAGTTATGTGGCCAGATAAAGACCTTGTAAGAGTGGAGTTATTGGCTTTTGTCAAGCCAGGTGTAGGATGTTTCGATCACTCTGAGCAGAGGAATAGCCGCTGGTACCGATGCAAGTGGGCTTGCACATGAGCATTAGGGCAGCCGGGCCCTCTAGGCGTGCATATAGAGAGGGTCGCAAGTGCATGGGGCATGGGCAATGGGGTTCATGCAGCCAAAGAGATGAGCTGACGGTAGAGTGGTCTTCGGAAAGACTCCTACCCTGCCTGATCTATACCCGCGGCGGGACGAGAACACCACTTCCCCAACCAGCGCCATGATCGAAAAGAGGAAACATCTCCCAATGCTAAAGAGCATAAGAATCTGGAGGCGGGGCGCTTCTTGCAGGCTTCCAGGACCTCTGGCACACGGTCCACGTCGCTCTCGGACAGATGTGCCCACCAACACCCAAGCCACCTACCCATTCGTACATATGGTCGCTCAAGCACATGTGAAATACTGTGAGATAATGGAGGGCAGAGGATCAACCCAACCCTAGGGTCATTGACCCATTGTGTGCTGAGATTCTGCCTTGGAGAAAGTGTTGGCGAATGATATTAGGCCGTGCGTGGCCCAACAAGCGCCAGAGCATCTGGGCGGTTAATTCTCCATTGCAATGCCACCAGACCGGGGCCAAAACGACAGGGAATGAAGGCAAAAGTCAGAGACCTCAAAAATGGTCAACTAATGGTGCCGTTGACTATTGAAGGTCGCCTTGCCGTGCAGGAGGTCTTGCAGGGGAGAATATATCAGACCGGAGTGAGGATCCGCAAAGTCCCTCCAAGACAGGGATTGCCGCACGCCATTGATTGCGCTCTTGGGCGATTGCTTGGTCTTTTGGATTCCGGGGAACCCTCATGCCCTGAGACCCTATGGTGATTGAGCTTGGGCCGCAAGTGTGTACCGAGTACCCGTCTCTTCACACCTATTTGACGGGCTCTAGAGACCTGGAAGTTTATTTGACACTCGCGGAAATCGAGTTCCACCGGGAGGATAGTCACTCGCTACCAGCCGAAGGCGTTTTTGTTTCCTTAGTAGGAGCGTGCAACAAATCAAAGCTTTCACCATGGCTAGGAAGATTGCTGTTGCAATTGCTTCAGGGTGTTGTCGTGACATGCAGACTCGCAATACATTCAAGGGTTGGTGGAGATGCATGCACAGGTCGCTTAACGGGTGATAGCAGTAAAGAGTCGAAACCCCCAGCCACCTAAAACAAGCCTAATAGACTAGAGAAGGCCACACCCGGCTCCCCGGAAGGATCGTGAATCCGACCGCAAAGGGTAATGCTGTGGGGGCCGGCGACATCCCTAGAGGTACCGAGTAGAGTGCCAGTATACCGAGTACTCAGCGGCGAATCTTGACCTCACCAAAGTCCATTTCCGTTTCCAACCCTGAGCCCTCGCTGCTTCAGCCTGAGCGATCCTGAGCAGCATTCGCACGTGACTGATAATGACGTCGCCCAGTCTGAGCGGTCGAGCCGACGTCCAAGAACTGGGTCAAAGGCCCATTTTCCCTCCCTCGCCTATAGCTACCATTCCATTAATATCTAAAACTAGGCTCCAGCTAGACTTGAGAGTCGTCTCATCGGAGATTTCATTTAATCGCACGATGTAACCGTTCGTTGCTGCACATTGGAGTCCAGGCTGCCGACGAAAACTTGTCACGCCGCGCCTGAGTGTACGGGCAATACCCCGGATGCAGGTCGCATTGTACATGACTAAGCGACACGTGTTGACACGTGATACAGAGCGACCTCTCGCCATTGCTTCCTCATTAAACCACGCCTACGATCTGACGACCAATTGATGCCTCTTCCGATCTGCTTAGTTCCTTTTTTGTTACAAACGTTCAAGAGTCTTATACCACCAGTCTTTCAGGATTACATTCTGAAGCAGGGGCGGTCGGTGAGCCAGACTCTTCGGCTTGTCACGGGATGTGTCTGAGGGGACGCTTGAACCGAAGCCAGACGTCCCTTATGTTATGGGTGTTGGTCAGATAGATCATTCAAATGCGATACTGGACCTTCGGTCGACTACTTACCACAGAAATGGGCAGGTCCATAGTTTCCAAATCAAGACAGGAATACCTGAAGAAGGTCCTTTCACATATTGCTTCCACAGGGTCGGATATCTATGGTTGTTTCTTCTAGTGATCATGCCCAGTTCTTCGTCCTATTCTGTCTAGTATCGGCGTTTCATCTCATCAACGACTTTGAAAGCTACTTTAGCCAGTCGTGGCTCCGACAACCCTTTGCGAGTGGAGAGCTGATATAGGTGTCCTTGCGCGGGAACGTCAGATTCGTTGTCTGGATTGTAGAGCTGTTCAGGACTAGACATCGGAGGTCACGGCGCCGCTGGAGGGTTTTCATTTCCGTTGATCGAAGGGTTCTTCTCCAGAGTCAAGTCTACGTGAAGCGCCGTTGCAGAGTCCGGTAGAACGGTCGCCGAAAGGTACAACATGAATGACCGGTGCCCGAGCAAATTGGGTCAACCATCTTCTCGGTTTGTTCGCTGAGTAACCACTGATAGTGAGGATCAATGCAAGGCCACGTTCGACCAGATTGACCATATAGCCGCATTGTATTTCGAAAATCTTTCAGAAAAAGCAATCGATGTAAGTTTCGCGGCTCGGGACAGGCTTCTACTCGTGTTGTTGTTCTTGGTAATCGTCTTATACCTGATCATACAGGATCCGGTCGGTACATCGGCTCGATTCAAGCGGAAAGCGCAGAGTTTTGCCAGAATACCCATTATAAGATCTGAGTGCTCCCGGGTTCTCCGACTGGTTTGCGCCCAACATATCATCTTCGGCGTTCTTTGTAACTCCGTATGGCAACCGTTTTTCTCCCTGTATCTCTGGACTAATAAAGATAAACCGTCACTCCTCCAAGAAGTTTACTCGCGACTAGCTGCTGAAGGAGAGGATCCTCAGCCTAATTGGAAGGTGTCCACATTGAAGATATTGGACCAGCTTGACGAAAAGGTAGACGTGGGGAAGCTGATGGATGACTTGGTCGATCAAGCTGTCAGAGCCACTGAGCCATTGTTGGACGATCATCAACTCCACCAGCTCAGAGTTGAATTAAAAGCCATGTTCGATCATGCGATAAAATTAACTCGAACAGCCCAGCGTGATCGATCGCCGGTATGTGTTGAGATTACCCCATCTTTGAACGACCGCAACGGCTGGAAAGAATATTCCAGCGAGGAGTTTGAAGTGGCCGACCAGTTGCCAATGTCTCCCACCTCGGATGTACATCTTGGATCACTGTTTGTAAGTCCAAAAATATTGCGCAAGAGTGAGAGGCTGGCACGAGCGGCGACAGTGACAAAGTTAATCGCAGCCACAGCAGGCAGAGTAGAGTTTGAGGTAATTCAAGTGGGAGTTGCGCTGTTCCCAGACACCGGCATCTTCCAGGAGGGGGAGATGAGATGGCAGATGATTCGGGGGCGGGGACAGACATAGCCAGGAATATTCATGGCAAAGGGAGCCATCTAAGATGTGGTCTCGCCAGGGAACACAAGAAGGCAACTAAGATAGGGGCGGGAATCCCTGAATGTGGGCATTCACAGCACGGAAGCTCAATCGGCGGGCCAACTTGGGCCAGGATTGCACCAGCAGATTGCGCATTTTTGTAACATTTTTGTCAAGGTAATATCAAAAGACGCAGAAGTCGTGAACTCTAGGCATGGGCAGTGTGCAGAACCAATGCCCTGCCGCCGTCGGTCGGTTGAGACATAGTTCATGGGAGAGAGGGAGCCACTGAGCTACTGAAAACGTGGGAAGGTGGTCATAGGTTTCTGCCGGAAACGAACGTGTCCCTGCCCGGATGTCTTGGAACATCTGCTCACCAAGTCTCCCATTGGCTCCAGAATGGAGTCTACTGTAGGACATAGTCATGTGGTGATACATAAATCTCGAAAGCGCGGGACCCAATGTCGAAAATTTTTGAGCGCTCAGTTCCGCAGATTCTATTCTAACCAATCTCAAGTCACTTTTGGCTAGTGTATTCTGAGCCAAGTCGTGAGCGAGAAGGTTCCCAAAGTAGCCAGCTTATCGAGGCTGCAGCCACTCGCGAATAAAGAGAAAGGAGCAAGACTTTGAGATATCATTTCTACATACGGTGTGAACCTCAAGTGACCCGCAAATGACCCGCAAATGGGAGCGTCAACGGCGTGATATCGAACTATGCCTGGGCCAGCCAATCGGAAAAGTCAAGCCTACGATGAGTTCCAGTCGCTTAGATGGAGACCCATTATGCTATACGGAGCTCTGCGTCGATATCTGAGATTCCAGGCGCTTGGCACAACGGCTGAGTTAGTTGAGATCCGTTATCTACCAAGTTCCCCATCCTTATCGTCCATGTTTAGTCATTCCATTCTACCCATCTTGCTACGCCAAGCCATCAGCATTCTCTAACTACCTCGTACACTCAAGGTAAGTCATCGTCTTAACACCCAAAGCCTTGGCAGTGACGATGACGCATACTGGTATAGAAGGCAACTGCTACACGACAAGGAGGAACAGTTGTCCTCCTAAGACATCTACTGTTACAGAAGGCGTCTCTAGTGACACTGACTATGAGCTTGCCTGCGTCCAAACCTGTCCGGAGAGAACAGTATATTCCGGACCAAGGACCGGGTACCACAACGTCGGTTCGTCCAACACCGCCGAGTTCAATAGTGGGTGTTCGGAGAACCTAATAAAGCGTGAAATCGCCCAGCATCTGAATGTCTCGAATTTCTCTCGAGCTTTATCCGGCAGTTCCGATGAAAAGCCTCCCCAACGATATGGTTGTTCGATCCCACTTCCTCTGACTTTATCATACTCTCCTAGTTCCGAAACCCAGGAAAAAGAGTGGATGTTTGCGTTCGGTAGCCTGTTAGGTCACTGGAGCTTCAGCGGCGACCTGTGGTCTGAGAACCAATGCTCACGTTACATTTCGACATATATATAGGTCAGTTGTAGCTCGTCGACGGCGGTTGAGCTTGGTCTTTCCACCACCGAACGGTATTCATGCACATATCAAAATAAACGGCCGTCAGATGACTCGCTTCTCTTACCTCAGCCTCGTCGCGGCGTCGTTGCTGACTTCGCGGGCCGCGTCGCTGGACGTCCTCTCCTCTGCTGCGGACGGGTCGTTGACCTTCACAATCACTGGGGCCAACTATAGCGTGCAGGATGAGGACTTTTCGACAGGGATTTACTATGTCCCACCGTTAAGTCAATCTGCACCGGTCACCACGTTCGAGTCGTCTGGCTTGAGCGGCATCGTCGAGACCAACACCTATATGCCATTCACAGTCATTGTGACCAACGCCACCACCCTGACTGGGGATGTCCTCGAAGAAATCGTGACCACGTATTCGGAGGATGACGTCTTTACTCCGGGTTTCCTGCAAGGTGCGATCTTCTTGCTTTCTCTGGCATTTGATCGGCGCTTGTATACTTGCTGGGCCGAGATCCTCAGCTGTTGACCGATATACTCAGGTGTCCAGATCATTACAACCGGCGAGGCTTCGTGGGAACAGTCGGCGACCACCTACCTTGCCACGCTGGAGCCCAAGCTGCTGCTCCTACCGTCCACCGTAACTCGTCAAGACTCTAGCACGGAGTCATCTCCCAAGCCATTCGTCATCGCCTCTGTGCCCGCGGGCGACGACACCACGCCACCAGGACCATACCTCGGCACGCTCGCGTCTGGTGGTACCTTAACACTGCGCAAAGTCTACGCTATGTTTTCCGACTACCAGGAAGCCATGATGAGCGGCGTTACCGAGAACGATGACGGCTCCTTCTCCCAGGTCACGGCATTCAACCCGGCCCAGTTCTCCGCCCTGATTCCGTTCCCCTCGAAGCTGTACTCGTCTTTAATGGACCGCGATCAGTACCCCCTGGCGGGGCTGCGGTTCAGTCTGAAGGACCTCATGCCCGTACGAGGAGTTGTCCTCACAGGTGGCAGTCGTGCATACGCTAAGCTGTACGATACTCCTGCCAACGAGACCGCTCCGGCCATCGACAGACTACTCAGCCTCGGTGCCGTTTTGGTCGGTATGGCGAAGCTATCGACCTTTGCGTATGGCTCATGGCCCTACCAAAACATGGATTATTCGGTACGTTCTCTAGGCTACGATTGGAATGAAGGGCAAGTAATCTAATTGACGCGAATATCTAGTATTCTTGGAACATTCGTGCTGATGGCTGGCTGGGTTTGTCAGCATCGAGTTTCGGCTCAGCCGCTAGCATCGCGGCCTACGATGCTCTGGACTTCTCCGTTGGCAGTGACACAACTGGAAGCGTGCGGAACCCGGCCGATCGTGCCGGGGTCTATGGGTAAGAAAAATACTAGCTTCTTTCTCTGTCTCCGATACGCGGTATACGATTACTGACTTGACATGCAAAAGAATCCGGCCCTCGTGGGGAGCGATTGATTTGACCGCCGTTATCCCCAGCGCCACGTCTATGGACTCTCTCGGCGTTCTCGCGAGATCTCCTGCGATTTTGACCCAGGTCTTGAGCGCGTGGGAAACGGTCGAAGATGGTCCACTGGAGCGTGGTGACTTTACTCTGCCGAAGAAGATCTTCTTCCCCTCTGAGTTCTTCCCCGTTAACAATTCGGCCGCCCAGACCGTCATCGATAACTGGCTTGCCAATATGACGGAAGCTCTAGACATGGAGATTGAGGAACAAAATGTCACGACCTTGTTCCGCGAGACCATCAACCAGAACGATACCCTGGCTACCTATACAGCTGACTTTGGTTCCTTGACCCGCTATGACAACTGGAACTTGTTCGGTGAGAAGTTTGTTGCTGACTACGAGGAGCGTTTCAATAACCGTACCCCGGCTGCCGATAACCAGGTCCTCATCGCCTGGCGCCAGGCTCGTACATATCCAGAGTACCGCAAACAGTGGAATGAGGATCGCATGGCGACGTTCGGTGACTTTGTAAACACCAAGGTCATCCCGTACAGCAACGAGACTTGCACCGAAGGGTTCTGGGTCTACCACATCTCTGACACGGGCGGCGGTGTCCCCGAATACCGTGATGTGCTCAACTACGACTACTTTCCCCCCTTCCTACCCATGCGCGCCGCCTCGATAGCTCCGTACGCGAAGCTTGTCGATGTGACCGTGCCCATTGGAAAGATCACCTATGATAGTTTGATTTCTCTGGTACGTTACCCGTACAATTGTACTCATGTCTCATCACCCCTGAGATAATTGATCATCCTGGCTGACCCGTGTCTTTCATCCATCTATAGCGCGAGGAAGAACTCATCATTACTCTGAACTTCGTGGCTCACCGCGGCTGCGACGCGGTGCTCCTCAAATTCCTCAACCTGTGCGAGGCCCGCGGCTTCTGCAACCCGGTCAAGACGGGACCTACTGCATGGTAAAGGAAGGGAGAGTACCTGTATTGGGGGTGGTTTACGGTATTCGCATACCAGCTATATTCACCACAGGGCCGATACATTTCCTAATACAAAGTGTAGACTTTTGGGTTTGAAAAGCAAATATCTCTATGTATAGACCGAGTTATAGTTTTCACATAGTTTAGAAGTCAACTCTAATATCATATTAAACTCCTTCTGATTGAGTTCAACCGATTTTAATACAATATCGATGTTATGGCGACAGCAGCGGCGACCCGAGGTCGACCTGGAGGAGCATAGAAGAAGAGAAGGCGGACCAGAGCTCATGTACGTGAACTGCTTACCAGATCGGTCTTAGAACTAGTGATTTGATATATCGACATTTCTAATCACGACATCGAATTTATCGAGGATATTCTCGCCTACACCATCGAGCGTGGTGTTGGACACCTCTAGTGAGAGGGGTCCTTTGGTAGCCCGTGGCCAGAACAGCGGGCCGCACCCCTCTCAACGGGCATGAAAGCACACCTCTGCAGTCTCGAGCGGGTAGAGACGGTGACCCCTCGACCATGGCAGCAATGCGGCGTCTTGGGAGGCCGGGGTATCGGCTGGGGGAATCGGCAGGATGTATTTCACAGCTGCTGCGTTATGGTGCGGGAAATGGAGATGTCTTTCACAAATAAATGGTGCTCCGCTAATATTATAGACGAGTCAGAGGACATTGACAGGCGTTTATCTCCTTTTGCAGATTTTAACCAGTAGACATGGTGTTGGAGAGGAGGAAGAACAGCATGGAGAACGAGACTTCGAGTGCAGTACGAACGTACTCAGCACAAGGATGTTCTGTACTAGGAAGGTATGTAGAGCGGCTTAAAAGCAGCAACCAGCAGCGCCTCTTTCGAAGCCCCAAGCTATGCAAGCGTGGTGCGCGGCCACCCACGCACCGCGCTGGCAAGCCAAGACATTCAGCCTCAGCGTTGCTCCTCTCCCGTCGAGCCGCGTTTCAACCGTCGCAGGCAGCCTCAATTCACACTTCAGAACCAATTCCCTCTCCCCGAAAGCAATATTGGGTTATTGGACTGGGTTCTGCTACTCTCGATTCACAAGGGACCTAGATTTGCAGGATTACATTCTGTCACTCTGCCATTTCTCGGGGGCCGAGCCTGAATAGACAGTCCTCTGCTCTCTCTGGCCATGTCGATTCGCCAACGATGAACATGAATATCTTCCGCATCCTGGGCGATGTGTCCCATACCGCCTCCAAATGTATCCTCATCTGGGCCATCCATTCCAACAAGAGTGCCGAAGGTCAGAGTCATCACACAGTCTGAGCGCCCCTCACTGAACAAGTCAAACTAACGAGTCCGCAGGCGTCTCTTTGCTGACCCAAATCCTCTATATTGCCGTCTTCGTCACCCGTTATCTCGACCTGTTCTGGGTCCCGCCGTCTGCATCATGGTGGAATTTCATTCTCAAGAACTTCTATATCTGGTCTTCAATTTATATCATCATCTTGATGACTCGAGTCTTTGCGCGGACCCGCGAGCGAGAAAAGGCCTGGAAATGGGGTGCTTATGCCACTGCAGCATCAATGCTTGCTGCTCCTCTGGTCTGCTTGACCTTTAACGGACCGCGCCGGACGACTTTTACCGAAGTCCTGTGGACATTTTCCATTATCCTTGAGTCCGTCTGCGTTCTCCCGCAGCTTCTCCTCCTCCGACAGACCACCGTCCCGACTGTCATTGACTCTTTCTACCTCGTCACTCTAGGCTCCTATCGAGCATTCTATCTTCTCAATTGGATCTACCGGGCTTTCACGCCGTCGAAACCTGATGCCATTTCGGTCATCTTTGGCATTGTTCAAACTGCGTTCTATATAGACTTCGCGTGGGTCTACTGGACGAGGCAAAGAGTCAAGCTGCGAGGCGGTGGCATCGTCGATGCAGAGGACTTGCGGAAAGGCTGGTTGGTCAACAGGGTCATCAACCCTACCCGACCAACACCGGAACAGGACACAGAAGCTGGTGACGACGAGAACAATGAGAACCCTCAGCAACCGAAGGTCAACCGCTGGGGTGCACGAGGCATATCTATCTCGGCGGACGACACATTACAGGACCATGATAAGGGCAAACGGGCATCCAAGTCGTCGAACCCCGAAGCCAATCCGATGCTGGAAGATGACACTTTTGTGGACGACGAGGATGACGTCCCTAGCTAGATGAGCCCGGAAACAAGGTGTTGAACAGTGGCGAAGATTGGCGCGAGGATTCGTCGTCACGGCTGTAAAGCATTTCTATGTATAACATGGACTCTTTCTTTTCTGTTGCTATGTTTTAGCAGACCTATGGGATTTTGATCTATACATAGCCGAGGGGGTTGCATGCTCAATCTCGAGTTCGAAGGCGTTGCAGGGTTAAGGCGAGTTTAGCGCTCTATCTGATTCTCTTTGACGGTGAAGGTGTTGAATGACAAGCAAGCAAGCGAGTAGCTGTATATCTGGGTAGATGCAAATGTATTTGAGAGACGCAGAAACAATATGCACTCTGAGCAAGATCAACAACTCAAGAAGCATCCGCGAACCTAATAGACGGATTCATATCAGTGTCGCGCCCATCGCTGCAAGAAACCCCATGTCAGACAGGAATAATATTAAAGTCTCGGTGATTTCCCGAACGAGCTTTGCCAGTGCCAGCCTAATTGACAATTGACAGAGTAATAATTGACCCTTTGCGTGAACATCTCCGCATCTACTGATACAACCCCGGGCAGCCCATCATCCCATTGATCATCTCGGCTTATCGCTCCTTTTCCTCGTCTACAAATGCCACCCTTGAGCGGACGTACCCTTCGTTTCCAACAAACAATCCTCCGGAAGATCGCTCCGCTCGAGAGAAACAGACGGACAATGGCCACCCAAATCCCCACCAAGTTCGACATCAACACCACGTACCGGATGAACTCCGGCTACGAGATTCCTGCTCTGGGCTATGGTGTTTACCAGACTCCTGCGGCGACGTGCGAAGAGGTGACACTGCATGCCTTTCGCGTTGGTTATCGACACGTTGATTCCGCACGCGCGTACCGCAACGAGCAACCCTGTGCGGATGCGATTCGCGGTTCTGGGCTGAAGCGAGAAGAAATCTTCTTCACCAGCAAAGTCCCACCGAAGAGTATGGGCTACGAGGCGGCAAAGAAGTCGATTGAGTCATCCTTCTTTCAGACCAACCTCGACTATATTGACCTGTACCTCATCCACTCTCCGTACGGTGGCAAAGAAGCCCGGTGCGGGGCATGGAAAGCGCTCGCCGAAGCTCAGAAAGCCGGGAAGATTCGATCCATTGGCGTCTCCAACTATGGTGTACATCATTTGGACGAGCTGGAAGAGTACATCAAGACCTCTGGAGTTGGCGGCACCATCGACGTTGGTCAATGGGAAATCCATCCGTGGCTTCCGCGCGACGACATTGTGGAATGGTGTCGCAAGCGGAACGTCGTCGTCGAAGCATACTGTCCCGTCGTCCGCGGCGAGCGTGCCAATGAGCCAGTTCTGAAACGACTTAGCGAGAAACATGGGAAGACGTGGGCACAGATATTGCTACGATGGAGCTTACAAAAGGGTTATGTACCATTGCCCAAGAGTGTCACTCCCAGCAGAATCGAGGAGAACGCCGCCATCTACGACTTTGAGCTTGACGAAGAAGACATGAAAAGCCTTCATTTTCCCGACTCATATGCCCCTTGCGCCTGGGATCCAACCACCAGCCACGACTAGATGCTCAAACCGGGACGGTAGCCACCAACGATTGGACAGCAGCTCCGGTTTGCTACTTTACCTGCCCATCGCATGTACCATGCAGAAAGGTTGACATGAGTGAGCGTGGTGGCATTTGAGCCCTGTCTATTGTATTGGTATGTGTTCAAGGCCTCGAATGTACTTTATACCTGAGATGTCATTCATTAAAATATTTACTTTCCCCCATTGTTCCTGCAATGCGAGAAAGTGAGCGTGTTTCTGTGTGTCGCGAAGCGCACGATAGCAATTTTGTCTATGAGATTCCTTCGGGGGTACGGTCTATAAGGAAGAGCCTTCTACAACGGTGTATTGCCTGAGCGAAGACTTATAAGGCTACTCTTGGTCCACCTTCTGCTAACACTCTGGCACTCTTAATATCTTGCAGCATGTTGATGCATCTCTGTGCTCCCACTGGAGACACAATCATTCTCTTAGAACTCACGAACTCCACCTTTACAGCTCGTCAGTTTGTATTCCGCCTCTGAGAAAAACTATGTCAATGATACCGTATCTGATCTCAATTATTGCGAAGAAAAACCGAATTAATTCATTTCCAAAGACGACGCTGTTCAGAGGCTCCCTGTGGACAAACCTCAAATTTCCCCAAGACCCAAGTATATTAATTATAACTCTCTACCCAAGGCTCGGCACATAAGGTCATAAGATACGCACTAGTGGTCTGCATTCTCCAATACAAAATGTCCCTCAACACTTAATACTCTCAAATCAGAATAAGACAGACAAGACTTCCGGACTGAAATGGTCACTCTTCCTCATTTATTGCCAGCCCATCGCTCATGAAGATGACTGTGGAACCGTCATGGGCAGAGTCTGTGCATCACCATTCGTGTTCTGAGAGGTGAAGACTACAAGGACGGCGCAATAACTGCAAAGAGTCAGTCATTTTACTCAAGATAGGATCACACGATGCGATACACTCACGCCGCAGTCACCGCAAAGATTTCGTGCTGCTTCGCAGCCGTCGCCGTGGAGCAGAGCAATGCGAACGCGATGGTAAAGGCAAACGCCAACGAGTTCTGCGCGTACCCGTCGAGGTGTCTCAACCTGTAGAGGACCAGGACTGGGCCCATGATCAGGGCCGCAATGGCGATGGTGTACAGGAACCCGACGACCCGGTTGAATCGCTGTCTCTCAAACAGCTGGATATGGATGGTCGAACCCTCGAGCTTCCGGTTCTGGACTTTGTTGCGTAACAAGCACTATTTTGCCCACATCAGTCTCGACCTCCCCGATTCTCGGGACGATAACAGAGAGGTGGAAGGAGGGGGTTCATACTCGGACCAAGGACCTGCTGGTCCGTGTAAAGAGGTGGCTGACCAGGCCATGGACCCAGGAAGAGTTTGGCTCTCCACCGAGCACGATCAGGTCGTCGATCTTCCTGATCCAGCTGCGGTCCCTGTTTGCGAGGCTCCCATCATTGTGGATCAGACTGGCGATGCTCGCGCGGTCTTCGTCGCAAGGTCTCTGCCACTGATACAGTGTTGCGGAGCGCACCAAAAGATCGTCTTAGCTGCCACGGTCAGCTCGTTCCATCTCAAATACATCGAGGCGAGGCAAAGGGCACACCGTAAGCCTTCAGTTGCGCGTCGAGCTCCTGGAACAAGACCCGACGCACGGCTGGGGTCCGCATGTCGTCGCCGTCCCGGTTCGACAGGTATCGTCGTGTCTTCGCTGACCTGGCGTCCTGCATGTCCTGGTAATCGAGCCGGGACTCCATTTCTCGGAGGATGTCTTGATGCCACAACAGCAGCCGCGTTCTCAGGAATCCGAATCGGCGATAGATCATAAAGTTGGGATCGCTGTCGACGACGGTCGCTATTCTCGGCCATCCTCTGACTGCACACTCGACTAATAAACATACATCAGAGCCGTGATCACGACCTTTGGCAGCACTTACGGGCGCGGACGTCGGTGTTTTCCTCCTCCGGTACCTTTCTATCATGTTTCTGCTGCTGGAGATGGCGACTTATACTGACGAAGTGACGCAAGCAACTCCAATCTATTCATTCTGTTATTTCTGTCTCTGAATGTGTCAGATGGACTCACTGCTGACACTCTCTGGACACTCATCGGTGGTACGAGTTCCTTTCTCGAGGTCGTCGACTGGCATATCGTGGCTCCAGTTGGAACTATTTGTTATAATTCACGTTTTGCTTTACTGGAAGACAAGATCGAAGACAGGAAAAGCCCAAAGAGATATCCATGGTTGTCGTGCTTGACACAGGCTGCAATGGTGCATTGTTACACGCTGTCAGTCGCACGAGGCTAACTCTCGATCTCGAGCCTTGGACACATTCCCGTCGCACAAGATGTACATGCCGTCCTCCCCTGGTGACCTCTCCCCCACAGCACCGCCTCAGGTTTAGATCTACGTTTCTTATCCGGTCCCTTTCATCAGCTGACAGTACATGATACCACCGATATGTTCACGCTCGTTGCTCCAGACTTCCAGTCTCGGTACTGCTTTCCCCATCGCCATGAATCCGAGACCAGCCTTTCTTGGCCCAGCCCAAGGCCTTCGCTTTGATCCCTTTCTTGGCAGCCTTGCTCTCATCCCGTTTTGGTTTCTCTTTCGTCTTGTCATAGTCTCTATACGAGTCATCGCCATACCCTTCAGGTCGGATGGTATCGGTTTCCTGGAGCCATGTTAGCAACGGACACAGCTCATGGAGGAACATTCGCATGCTTGCACGGTTCCTTGGACGGGCTGTATGTTTGAGTGTGGGCGCTTCCATTTCTTGCCAATCTTGGACTGTTTCTGGTTCGAAGACATTCTATTTTTGCTGGATTTCTTTGGCGGGCTATTCAGGTGCCATTCCACGACTTGTCCTCTACACCGGCGTCCAGGGGATGCATCTTGATGATGATGGCGGGGTTTTGAACCGTTCACACTGAAGGCAGCTTCATTCACTGCCTCGTTTGCTGGGAAGGTGGCATCCAAGGCAGTCAAAGGTCCGTTTCAGTGGAGGCAGGCATTGTTCACGAAAATGGTCTACAGAGGGGCTGAACAATCATAAGATGGAGCGATTCACCGCGGTTGGGAGGATGAAGAGCAACGCCATCTGGCTAGGTGGTCCATCAAAGGAGTAGATTTCCAGTGCGAACAACCTATGCCGCAATCACAGCGGGGAAAGGAACAACCGCCAGCATCCCTCTAGTGGCAGCCAAACTAACCTTGGAGAGACATGCCGGTCTGTCCTGACGCCCTGACGCCCTGACCACCGTTGGTGAGAAAATAAAGGGGATAGAAAAGGTTCCAAACACAGAGACAGGGACAACGAAAGGCCCCCCTCAACCCGCCTTCCACAGTTATCCTGGGCTGACTGCATTATGAACGAGGCTTTCGAAGTGAAGACCTGGGCTCACTTCATCGCAAAATCCAAGACATTACCAAAAGGGGGCACAAGAACCTGCCTGAGACAAGAGTCCACATAACTTCACATGCTGAACTCATGTGTGCCTAATAGGAACTGGTGCAAAGGGGTGCGAGAATCGAGAATCGTTGAAAAAGTAGGACTTGAGATGAACTCTTCGGCCGGTACAGAGCGAATGTTCGACTGAAGAAGCAAAAACGTCCTCCTGGAGTCGTTAGCCACCGTACGTTGGTTTGTTCAAGGACATTGCAAAAACAGAGTGCACGCGGCGCCTCTCGAGCACCGCATTATACCCCTCCAAAGCGCGCAGGATGTCATTCAACGGTACAAACCTGACCCAGACATTATCCTTGCCAACCAATAAGTGACTGACGCTGTCATCTTTCTTCTATGCCCGCTCTTTCACAGGCGATCATCTCTGCAGACCCCATTCGAGACATCAACCAGGAGGACACAATCTGGTACAATTTTTGACAGTCGAGAAGGCGGGCAAACCAAAGCACCGTCGAGCAAACAAGACAGTCGCGTTGGTGGTGTAAAATAGTACCTGGAAAAGGAGGATAAACAAGAGGATATCTCAACCGGGAAGCTGGTCGTTCGTTGGTGTCGACGAACGGATGACTGACCGAACAGTTCGCGAATAGATGGAGCAAGCAAGCAAGCAAGAAAGACCTCACACATCTAGGTCTTTTCTCTCCCTTTCCGCCCATCTCACGCCCAGATGATACGTGACAGACAGAAAGACAAAAAGACATGAGCGTGGCGTGCCTGATTCTTCGAGAGGGCCTTCTGGTAAATAATCCAAACCAAATTCTAGGCTGAAAGAGAAATATTCCTTTGACAAATATTTCCCTGAACTTCCACTCAAATATCAACGTCTTGAATGCCCGTCCACATTTGCTGATATCCAATACCCGATACCGATACTAGATAACTGACAATTATACGCGCGCTATGTTACCTAGGTATGTACATCCAAGGCTGAAGGCGGCTGGCGTTTCGGTCGTAAGTGATGGCTTGGGGTTGACGGCAGGGGACGGGAGATCAGACGCTGTAACAGGGGAAGTTTACAACTTCAAAAAACGCGACATAGGACGTGAGGGAGATCCTGAAACGGGACATGCCATGCGCAAAGGACAGATGAACGGTGTGGTATGGCGTGACTGGCGGAGACAACCTCTGACATAAAAGGAAAACCGAATAGAGAACTAGCATAGCATAGCATATACCATGATCGTCCTCAATGACAAAGTGCACATGGATTGATTGATCCTCTCACCGCGACTAGCCTTGCAACCTCATTTATGTACAGTTTTTTTCCTTCTTCCCCCAGTAAACATCTTCGCTCGCTACACCAGCCCTCAAATCTTGACGCTTCCTCTGCTTATCGGTACCAGTACTCTGGCTTGACGAAATCGGCCATGGTCTTTGGTGTTTCGTAGGTGGGACCGTGGTGATCGCCGTGATGGCCGTGGTCGTCGTGAGAGTCTGGCGCTCCGACGTAGTCCATTCTGTAGACACTCCCGCACTCCGGGCACCGTTCAAAGGGACGGTCGCGGGTCATCTGATCAGGGAAGAAGAAGAGAAAAGGTGTTAGTCAGAATCTACGGTTGAGTGGGCTGGCGTTGACAGTGCGATAGAGAATTGGAAAGAGGTGCGACATACCACGAGCCATTTGACATTATGTGAGTCAGCGGGAGAGCCAGTGCAGCCAACCTGGTACTCGGCTCCAGCTGATTTCACTGCAATGGGATCCTCGAATGTACCTGAACAACACAATCTTGTAAGTGTGTCTGGTCGAGGAGCACAACCGCCGCTCCATTTCTCCTGGAGCTGGCCCTTCTCAAGAACACATACCAATTCTATCCGACGGGAGTGGTGACATGTCAAAGATATCAATGCCTTGCATCTTTCCCAAGATTTCGAGACGTTCCAGACCAGTTGCTTGTTCGAGATCGGTAGGGACGGTACCAGGCGCGGCACCAGGTGGAAGGAGATCGGCTTCGGTTTTGATTTCTAGAGAAGCAGAGTTGCCAAGATCAGTATGTTTTCCCTTTGCACTTGTAATTTCTCTGGGGTACAAGGTCTTCAACTCTGAGGGCGACTCATGAGGGTCCATACCTTCAAAAGGAAGAAGTTTGCCCTCCGGATCGCCGGGCTTCGGATCGAACTTGCTTGCTCCTGTAGACATCCATATCAGTCAGTTGAGCTCCGATGTGGCAGTCAGTGTCGAAACAGCTTCTCCGAGTAGATCGTCGAAGCTTCGAGGGTTCAATTGCACGTACGGCGAGCTGTGATGGTGGTGAATGTTCGGGGAGCGACGCGGACAGCTGACATAGGCACACGCCTAGCGAGAGAGAAAGCTGCGCGTGCTACCGACATGGTGGAGGCCGTTGAGATGTGAGGTGAGAGTCGATGGGGGAGGAGTTGTAAGAGCACAGAGGTCAAAGGTCCAAAGTGTCGAAACTGCGATTGAGGTTCGGGAGGATGATGATTGGCCAGTGAGTTTCAGAGCTCATACCACTTTTTACAAGCCGCAAACACCGCCATTCAGCCTCGTCACAGCCACAGTCACGTGTCAGGCTGAAGAAAAGAAAACAGTTGCTCAGTATACATATAGACGTACGGGCACATTGTCTAGTGATGGTCTCTTGTGTGTTTGTAATGATATCCTAGCACTAATATGTCCAGCACTGAGAGTTTAGGCTACAGTAGAGCACTGTGGATACAAAATCGTGTGACTTGGCCTTTCCCTCCATGCTTTTACGCATGCAAATTCTGGGATAGTAAATTTACTGCTGTGTGGTCCTTGTGGAGGTTATAACGCCCTCAAGTTAGTAGAAACATGTGACCCCGCGATCGAAGCTGTCCGGGAATACTGTCCAAGAATATTACCACAAATCGTATTAGCTAGTTCTCGGATTTACAGGTATGGTTAGGATCAAGCTTTTCAAACAGTAGATATTGCGGATAAACTAAGCAAGCCGAGCATAGAGGTTAGGGACGATATCGGAGAGATACTTTATCAATAATATTTATTGAACAGAATGAAAAGGAGACGAAGACAGAAAGTTTTGACCTTGTAGGGATAAAATGTAGCTGCCCAGAACCTATGCTTCTATCTTTCACCGTGTTCACGGGGATTCTGCCGGTGAGACTTCACAAGTTCAAAGGTAGAAGATGCTTGAGAGCTCTAGGAGCTGTGAGGGTGGTAGAGATCATGTTCCTCGACGCGAATATCACAGTCTGACTATTTGGATGCGTCCTGCAGGGTGGGACATCAACACACACCAGGATAGCACGAGCTTGTGTTCAATTTGCCCACACAGCAAGGACGATGATCTGCAGATTCGGCAGTCGTTACTTAAAAGGATACCTCGTATCCATAAGTATTTTGAGCTCTGATCGCTTCCATCAACAGGCTGGGTGGCTGAGGAGTCGGCGAGGTCGGCACGTCGGATAGTTGCTGAGCAATCCTCGGAGGGTGTTTGTCCTCTGACGTAGTCCAAGACTCCCGTTCTTGGCACCCCCTTTTCGTCTTCATGTTGTTAGGCAGCATTTTCACCTCCAAACTTTGTATTCACCTCCATCTGTCAAGCTGTTGTGACGCCGTCACGATCAACAGATGAATAGTAGGCAATAGTCAGTGACGTGTCTCGGGCAGTGATTGTCACAACAACATTCCACAGCCGATGATTTGGAGAGTCGCAAAATTCTTTCTTTCTCTTCTTTCATGCAATCTTACAACATTATTTCTCGAGCCCGAAGGGCTCATATTCTCTTGATATTGCCGGGAGACGGTATGCACCGGAGATGCCTCCATTCTTGCTCTCATACTCGACCGAAAAAGCCACTTGTCCTTGCTATTACTGCAACATGTGGCAGAGCATGATAACGGACTCGCTGATTCTCTTGAGCGTTGATCTGAGCGCGATGGACTGTCAAAGGGGATGTTTCAGCGAAATCAGAAGGTCTCCACGTCAACAGTGTGAAGCTGGAACGTCACATGAGCGAGTGACCGCCTGGGTGACCTTCCCGTTGAAAGGTGCGTTGGCCCCACTACTGGTATGTTCACATCTCCATTCTCTTCACATATATTTTACAATTTCGGAATTGTATCCGAAGATCAATGAAGGATGACCGAAGCGAACGGATATCCCCAATCTGCCGCCTCTACTCTATCGGCGTTCATACAGCGATGTAACGAAGTACCAGGGATATCCAATATCCCTGGGGACGGGCTATCACAATGTGATACAACGGCTTCGACTTCTGAATGACAATGGTAGTTTAGAGCTCCAGATTAACCTCTCCTATGGGCTCCCTAACTACAACTATCCCGAGGTCTTCCCAATTTTTTTTGGGTAGGTTGGGGGTTCAAATCCCTGTATTCACACGCTATTGTGCCAGACAGACAGACCTCTGAGAGCACAGCCATATTTGTGTGATGGATTGATACTTCCCTCATCAGGCCAGGGGCACTCCAACACAGGTTCCTTGGCAAAATCAATTGTTGAATTTGTATTCCTTTCCATGCATGGCTTGCAATATTTTCGAAGGTGCTGTGAATGTGTGGTGCTGCTGGTGTGTACAATATCTGGAAATTGTGTCGCACCTTTACCAGGAGAATTAATCAATCCATTGATTCACCTCTCCATCAACAATTTACTCGCCCAGTGTGTCCGTCGACTTTTTCAACTTGATGACTTCCGCCGCGAATGAAACACAGCTACACAGGGTGGCCGATGTCTGTCTTTCGCGGTTTCTCTTGCAGGAAAACATTGAGCTTCATACCAGCCTGTGAAAGGCCCCTCTGAATGAGACATGTAGCCGATATTTGGTGGCGGCCTGGCGCAGGATCTACATGCTTCAATTTGCGAGTCTTGCCTCCCTGGCTCGTGTATCCCTGAGTCGGTCTCACTATCGTCAATATCTTCATGGCTAAATATATTACAGGCGATGAACGTCTTCGTGAGGCTGCTGAGGGAGAGATTCTGTTCAAATGTTCCGCGACCGCTGTCAGACATCCTCTATGGTGAAATCGCGGATGAGGGTAAATTCGCAGTTGTTGTCGAGTTGCAGGGTAAAGTCTGCGCTGCAAGCGCACCTTCCCCTTCCTGTTTCATGGCATCTCGGATCTCTACTGGTGGCATCTTACATCTCAATGTGGATTAGCTAACGAGGAAGAGTAGACAGTTTATTTGAATCAAAAATGACATGCCCCTCGACATCCAACGAATCTCCTCCGCCCTTCTCAAGATCTAGTTGTATTAATTGGGAATAAAATCCGTGGGAAGACATCAAAAGTCGCTGTTCTCTGCTGAGCAGTGGAGCCACCCTTTACACCGTCATTCTCCCCCGAACAAGGATCTACATTGCTCCGCATTGTACAGGGTTCCCCACACTTATACATCATGGAAATATTGCTCCTTAACCGGTTTATGCTTGCCGTGACGATCTGTTGCCTCTTCTAGCCTGGCCGCAGCAAAACAAATAGGCTATATTGCATTTCTTAACATGGAGAAACAACTGATGCAGCATTCGGGGCTGGTACGGCTGGATACCTCCAAATCCTGCTTCGGTATTCGGTGTAGTGTTTTCCATATGTCAAGTACAAAGGCACAAATGCGGCCTCGATTCAAATTTGATTTCTGGAAGAGAAACTCGACCACTCCATACGAACGCGAAAGAAGAGACTTGACAGCGTGCTAACAACATGTGGCCGTTGCTATCCTTGGGTTGCGGCCTTTTGGGGTTGGTCTTAGCTGATGTGTCTGTCTCTATCTCAGGCACCGACCCATTCTCTCTGCACGTCACATCAGACCAAGGTATCACAGTGGTCAACAAAGCTATTCTCAGCGGCGATACAAACAACACAGCAGATGCAGTATCTGCTTCCAATGATGGTGTGGTCGCCAACAGCGGAGGCTTTATTGATTGGTCCCTCGTCCAGCCCAACGTTGTCAGAATTCAGTACAACTCTAGCCTCGCGTTTACAGGGGCACAGTTTACAGCTGGCCCTCACGAAAGCTTTTATGGCGTTTGGGAGTACCCCTGGAACAATTCTCTGACCAACAATGGCGTGGAGTTCGATCTCAAAGGCGTTGGAAACGCGCTCGGCGTTAACTGGGACAACGCACGAGCGCCTGCGTTCTACAGCAGTACTGGCTACGGAGTCTATGCTGACACGTTAGATATGGGATCCTTTCAATTTACTCCGGCTCAAGCACAGTTCATCTTCAACACTAGCAGTCTGACATACTACATTATATTGGCAACCACTCCGGGAGATTTCAAGTCGATTATTGAGACATATACGGAACTCTCGGCACGCATCACCATGCCTCCGGACGCTGGATATGGTCCGACTTTCTGGTCCGACAATTTCGAGACAGATTTCCATGGCTCCGTGTCCAATGCGCAGCAGAATTACTACGATGTCATCGATCATCTCTACGCCAACCAGATCCATGCCACCTCCATGTTTGCGGACAGGCCCTATGGCACAGGGAACTATTCGTGGGGGAACTTTGACTTTGATCCAGTCTACTACCCTACACCCAGAGAATTCATTGCGAATCTGTCCAACTGGGGCTTTGACTTTCAAGTATGGGCGGCTAATCGTGCGTTCTTGGACACGGAGCTCTACAATGCGTCGGTTGCTGGTGGATGGCTATTCCCCGGTATCAACCCAGAGTTCTTCCTCGGACCAGCCCTGAACTTGTCCATTCCTGCCGCGTATGAGTATGTGCTCAACAAGATGGCTTATTTCCCGTCGGTCGGAGTCAAAGGGTTCAAGATTGATCGTGGTGAGGAAGGGGAGATGCCAGGTAAGCAAATTGATCAGTCGGCGGCTGCCATTTGTCGTGTGCTGATGAATCAGTCTGGGAACAAAATATCCAGATGCGACTCTTCGAACAGATCTGCGAAACGGTAATGGCCAACAAATGGGGCAAGTCCGGGTTCTACAGTTTCGCCCGGTCAGTCGTTGACCGTTCGCGTTCTCTGACCAATGTTTGGAACGGCGACTCTCATGCAAACTTCACTGGCCTCCGCTACAGCATTGCTTCTGGTATTCGAGCCTCGTTGCTGGGATTCTCTACCTGGTCTTCCGATACCGGGGGATATGTACGTTCTCCTAATCTCGTTGCGGACCAACCTACGCCTGAGCTGTGGGCGCGCTGGATGCATTTTTCGTCATATTCGCCGGTGTATGAAATCATGGTCGGCACTAACCATACCCCGTGGTATGCTCCATATCCAACGCGACTTGTCTCAGTGCTCAAAGCAACCGCAAATGAGCACCATGCGCTCATACCGTACATCAAGTCCTTCACCTACCAGGCGACGCAGACCGGTATCCCTGTCATGCGTGCTCTGTTCTTGGAAACTCCAGACGACACCTCGGTGTACGATACCACTGATGCTTATTTCTTTGGCGACAACCTTTTCGTGGCCCCGATCGTCCGGGAAGGTGGAACGCGGGACGTCTATTTCCCCAAGTCCTCGGTGGGCAACCGGACAGCTCGTGCGTATCTGGAGTACTACAACAAGACTGCGGTCCATCAGGGCGGCTCATCAGCCACGGTCAACCTGGAGTGGGAGTACAACCCCGTTTACGTGCGTGAGGGGAGCATTGTCGTCCGGGGCGACACCTACCAAGGCAACAACAAGTGGACGCAGAAGTGGCAACCTAGCCTCACAATCGAGGTATTCCCCAGCTACACCTATCCAACTTCGAGCTTCCCATACTACAACGGAATGGAAGTGGTGAACATAACACTGTCATCGCAATCCACGTCAGGGACCGTCGTTGTTCAATGGAATGGCGCCTTGGGTATCCCTAGTCCTCCACAAGTCGTTTTCTATGGAAAAAGCGGAGCTCAAAATGCCAGCGTAAAGACCACTGGTGCTGGAGGGTCAGCCCAGATCACGGGCTTTCAGAGTGTATTCGGCTGAGAAACATAGACAGAATGTAGATTCGTGGAGTATGTGGTCGAACTGCGCGCGGGAGAGATGCACATTGCCCCGGGGATAGCAGAAACACTCAACGACATTATGATAGAAAGTATACAAGGTACCAAAGTACAGAGTCATGATGAAGCGACAAGGAAGCCCCTGAAAGTGGCGGCGCCAAGAAAATTCTAGAAGGCGTGGCGGATTTATAATAGTCACGTGCATCATGCTAGATCTTCAAGCACGTGATCATGACTGTCGTCCGACGCGACTTTATTTCTGCAATGCCATGGCATGTTTCTACAACTATCTTTGCCATACTCCTCGACGCCGCATTTAAGTCACCACTTCAGCGCATTGCCACATCTTCACTGACAAAAGATAATATCGCGACAAAGACACAACCGTTATTAAACACATCAACCATGGCAAACTATCTCGCTTCCATCTTTGGAACAGAACAAGACAAAGTAGGTTCCTCCCAAAGTCTCCAGTTTTACGAGAACCCAGAACTAACCACATCTTACAGGTCAACTGCTCCTTCTACTACAAAATCGGCGCTTGTCGACACGGCGACCGCTGCTCGCGCAAGCATGTCAAACCTTCATACTCGCAGACGATCCTTCTTCCCAATCTTTACCAAAATCCGGCCTACGACCCCAAGAACAAGATGAACGCCTCCCAGCTGCAGAATCACTTTGATGCCTTCTACGAAGACTTTTGGTGCGAAATGTGCAAGTACGGCGAGGTTGAGGAGGTGGTTGTCTGTGATAACAATAATGACCACTTGATCGGCAACGTGTATGCACGGTTCAAATATGAAGACTCGGCACAAGCGGCCTGCGACGCCCTCAACAGCAGGTGGTACGCAGCGCGACCGATCTACTGCGAGCTGTCACCAGTCACAGATTTCCGGGAAGCATGTTGCAGGTTGAATTCTGGCGAGGGGTGCGTCAGGGGTGGCTTCTGCAATTTCATCCACAGAAAAGAACCGAGCCCTGAGCTGGAGAGAGAACTGGAGCTCAGTACGAAAAAGTGGCTGAAGATGAGGGGCCGCGATGAGAGAAGTGTGACGAGGAGCCCAAGTCCAGAGCCAACAAGGAAGAGATATTGAGCAGCTCGACGCATACGGACTTCAGACGCGATCAACCTTTTGGCTGTCTTATCGGCGCATGTCGCTTCTCCCAGATATATGGAGATAGGGAGACTTGAAGATGGAGTGGTTCATATTTCGCGATCACTGTTTTCGAAGGGTTACATGCGCTTCTTTCAACCTGACTGAAGAGTCTGTTCGCAGAGCCCTTTTTGCTGCGGGATATTGAGCAACAAAAGCCTTCCAATGATGAGTGAGGAATCTGAAATACCGGCTCAGACCAACACCAATTTAAAGGACTGGATGATGCGTCGAAAAGGACGTCCAGGTCTTGTCCGACTCTCCTGGACAGATTTGGTTGTGGTATAGCGCCGATCTGCCGGTCCGGGAACAACCTCGTGTGGCTTGCTACATAGTCTTCCGCCGTGTCATCTCATGTGGGCAGCATTATGCATATCACGAACCCCCCATCGCCAGGATCCAACCTCACACGTTTATTCTCGGGACATTCACACAACCCTCCCTCCCGCCTTGGTTGTCTGGTTCTGCATGACAGGCTCTGGAAGGTGAAGGAAAACCAGGACTTCCGCGGCTCTTTGCAAAAGAAAAGGCCAATTTAGCGATACCACTACCCTCCAGAAAACGCCTTTACACATACAACACTCTCCAAGAAGGCACCACACAGTCCGACCCGATTTATCATACTCCTCTCGCGGTACGACAGGGAGTCGAAAAGAATTTCAGAGCAATCGTCCAAACAAGTGCTGTGCGTGCCGTACCGCGCCATACTCCCTATCTTCGTGCGCCGCATGTGCCGCAGCATACGCAGGGGTATTGAGTTTGAAAGGGAACATCGCCGCATGGCAGAAGTCGTTCGGTCCAGATGCAGGTATCGGTCAAAAAACTACGCGGATCCTTCTCTTTTTCATGTATGTAGTTATATGTACTGTATGGATGCACCTGGCTGGCAGTCCAGAGACATGAAATTGGTGCATAGCACTGCGGAATTTCTCTTCAGGTAGAGAAGAGAATGGGACAAAAGACAGTTTCCGCTCCATTGCATCTTTTCCTAATTCTAGTTTTATGGGCCTTTTACGTGATACCCGATCTTAGAATCTCTGCTTGCTTGTACTTTTTCTTCCTCACACGTCGATATTGGCAGGTCGAAATATAGTCTGTTGTTTGGTAGGCTACGAATGGTTCGGTTCGTGGACATGTGTGTATGTATGTGGGGACTGGGAATAGTTTGATTCTACCAATTGCTCTATTGTGTCATTGTGTCTAGCAGCTTACAACGGCGGATGCAACCTGCGATCCGCCGGTAACGGGATATCAATGTTCGTCGTTAAGTCGTCATGTTTCCGTGTTGCTCCATTCGCCCAGCTCCCACTGCTCCCCCAAACCCGCTGCTGCTCACCTCCAGCAAACCCAGCCGCTTCGCTGTCACATCTCAATGCTAGCCTCTCCAGTGTCCAGGCGTGTCCCTCTTGATCCCACCTCGAGATGATAAATTTGACTGTATTGAATGCATGACTCTCTCCAGAGATCCCAAAAGCCAAGCGATTGATTTGTGTTATTCTCCTAGTTCCTGGCTTCCGTTCGAGGCAGAAGCGAGGGAGTTGATGATTCGTACATATATTCAAGTTTCGAGGGCAACGGTGGTAACCTGAGTTGTCATGCGCCCGGCCTTCTGGTACGTCTGATTCTTTGCTGGTGGTGCCCGCATTCAAGAGATTCATGCTCCCTTGTTGGTTTCAGGACGGCTTGTCCTTGAATGGGCCAACCTTTGCCCACCACAGTAACACAAGGACAATGCCCACGATGGCCAGTATAAAGCTGATGGCGATGAAGCAGCCTATCATTCGGGTCCGACGTTGTTTCTTCCGATTTCGCTCAAGCCATGTATCTCTGCGAAAGGTCGTTAGTCCGTTCACCTCTCCAAAACCTCCGTGCTATCTGCCGCTAACGTACGTATGCCTCAAAGGCGCAGTAGAAGACGCAGTTGAATTTGACCTGGTATCTGAAATGGTTCCCTTCTCTTCATCCAAATGTACTGCCATTGAAAACCGCCGCCAGAATGCTGGATCTCGAACACCTGCCGCCATGACGCTTGACGATTCAGTGATAAAGCAGGTGTGTGTCTGACGACGAGTTTCGGCGATTGCGCCCGAGCAATATTCCAAAGGGTTTCCAATGTCGGAAGACCGGCGAGCGGAAACTGAATGATATCTGCAGAACGTTTCGAGATAGAGCGACACAACCAAAAGGCACAAAAGGTGGTACAAATGAGTGGACGATCCCGAGGCACAAAGGAGTGAAGTGCCACAGACCTGAACGACGACGAACCGGCAAAGAGAATCAAAGACACCGTAGGAAACAACAGATGGTGCAGGAGCCGCCTTGATCACATTCTGGAGAAGCAAGAAGGATTCAACAAGGCTGGAAGGAACAAACTTGCGCGGAATATGGCAGATGGAGCTGACAGTCGTCGCCAGAAAGCTCCGCAATCCAGGTTCAATGCATCTTTCCCGTTCCAAGGACTGTGAGGTTCCACAAGAATTTGCCTTTTTAATAAAGCATCGCTGTTTGTTTTTTGCCCACCTTGTCCTTTTTCTCCCCCTCTCTCTGGGTTTCGTTCAACGAATTCGCACAATTTGGTTTGTTTAATCAAAAACCCTGGTCGTGGCGCGTGGCCATGTGGCATCTTCATACACCTTTGGTCAGGCTTTCCCTGTGCAGCAAACGGTTGGCGTCATGGACGAGGGTACGAGGGTGCGCCAATCAGTGTGATCGAGCGCCCAGAGATGGTCCAAGGGGCCAATTTTGGGCCAGATCTAGAAAGCCACTGGTTTAGGCAGGTGATTACGAGGAGCCACTGGGAGCCCAAGGCGGGACTATTGATTGGGCTGAAGGAGAATGGCAGTTGAGAGAGCAGAAACGACAATGGTTTGGGGACAAGGAGGAATGGTGATGGATGGCGGTGGGTTGTGGAGATGATGGGAGATTAAAAGGAAGTTGGATGTCGGTTCTCCATTGGTCGGGAGCTTGGCACCACAGGCGCCTCATTGATAAATTCTGACTGCGAAACGCGAAGCCCAGACGCGCCAACGTCATTATCACCGCCAGCCAAACGATAGAGGTCGCAGCATTAGTCTACAGTACGAGGTAGATACAAGGTACAGACAGAAGTCCGGAGCTGCTCGGTACTCGTATCTTGCTTCAGAGTCTTATCTTACCTCCTAGCAAACTCAGTACCCGTCCTTAAAGCGCCGATACTCCACACGAAATCCCAGATGATACTTGAGAACTCATCAAAAGTTGACAATCCCGTCCCCGTTGCGAAAGCACTCCGCAAGCCGTAAAGTCTAAAGTGAAGTTGGACGCGCCGATCCTAAACACAGCAACTAGATAGCTGGAAGCCCTCCCCACGACCAGCCTATACCCGAACAATGGAGAGATAGCCGTGCAGAAGTCAAGAGATATGGGAGATTCTGACTGGACTATCTTGCCGTAGATCTCGCCTTGTGCGTTGCCTATCGACGATCGCTGCACCACTGGTCAACAGCGTCCAACGCCTCTTCGTGAGAGAGTAAATTGAGTCTCCTTCTTACGCTTAGACTATAGCATTGTCTTCGAGCAAGACTTGTCAGAATATCGATGGCTTGACGGCAATTTAGAATTAGAGGTTTGAGGCATGACGCTCCTGACCATGGCTGTAGAGTTCTACAACTATCCTTGTAAGGCTAATCTGCATGTCAAGCATGAATCGTCTTGATATAGCAGGTCCCAGTGGCCGAAACCTTCACTTTGGTTTGCTCCTTCTGGCGAACGACTTCCCACCAAGGCCAATCAGTTCATCGCAGCTCTCGAAATCTGCTCTTTTACTTTTTCTTCTTTGCCGGCGGATTGGTCTCAATACCCTGGTACGACATGGACCCGGGCAACTTCTCCCAGGGCGCAAAGACATTCTTGATGCTCTTCTTATCGAGCACTTTCCTCAGCTCAGGGAAATGTCTGCCTAGGACATCTTTCATACCAGTATCCTGCACCCACTTCAAACCTTCCTTGGTATACGTCGCAGCATTCCATTGGCCCGCAATGAAGCGATCGCTCTTCAGTCGGCGCGACGCCATGAGGATGAAGATGCGGAATGCAGTGTCGCTGAATCCGAAGCCCGCCGGCACAGGCTCGCTATGCGACCCCACCAGCGTGTCCACCAACTCGATGTCACCGCCATACGCATCGGAGAGTGCCGCGGCCAATTCCTTGTTGCCTCCAGTCAGCTGCTCAAAGTTCTTGACTGGTGGCATGTGCAGCAGTCGACGGAATTGGTTGTATCGTGGTACCCCGCGCTCACGGTCTCGAAGGATATCCACGGTACCCATGTCTCGATGCAGCCCGTCAGGCGTGGTCAGATTGCGGAGGAAGTCGGGATAGTTCGAGTTCGTGATTGCGCCAGGATAATTGATGCCGAACGAGTAGAAGGCGTCAGCAAAGGTGATGTCACCATCGAGCGGTTTCTGTGCGTCGCGGAAGAGCATGTCCTCGACACGTTTGCAACTTTTCAGTTCACCGTCACGAGCATTGAAAAAGGCAATTGTGTCTGGAATGAGAGAGTGCATACGGTAAACCGAGACGAACTCCTCGGTGAGGGAATACGGTACACCGAAGTGATCGACTCCGGAGCCTGGGATGCCGCTGATGACTTCACTTGTCTTTGAAATACGACCCAGCTTCTTCGTCAAGGTCTCGCCGACGAGACCCCACCAATTCGCATTCATGGCAATCTTGAGCGTCGGGTGAGCGAGAATGGCCGGAGTCCATTCCACAGTGTGTATCTTGGCCATCAACGCACAGTTGACAAGACGAGCCTTATCAAAGATCTGGTCGCCAGTCCAATCGGGGTAGTTTCGCCTCAGCATGTCGCAGATGGAATTGTGTTCCAGCGCGAAAAGAGTGTGCAACATCTCCATACCGATCCACCAGTTGTTGTTGAACCCCGTCAGCGGGTTGTTCTCAGCATCACGCGGCAGGAACTGTGCTCGGCCATCCTTGGTGAGTAACAGCTTGCCGTCGCTGTGTTTGTTTCGCAGTGTTTCTGTCACGGCCTCACTCGAGCCATAGATCTGCGAACTGTCCCACCACGCCGTATTGACATTCTTGTACCCTGGGCACCTGCGATCGGTCTCGCTGAGAATTTGATCTGGTTCCGTCTGTGGCAGCTCCATCTTGCCATGGGGCCACTCATCTCCATGAGGCAGGGGGATATCGTAGTTGTTCTCGCTCTATGTTTGTATATATCAGCATTGCTCCCTCTTCTGAAAGCTTTTGCCACTTACACTTTCATGGAAGAACCAATCATGAGTTTGGAATTGGATCCACGCAGCAGCGAGTAAGTTCAATGTGGTAGCTGGAATAAAGGATTTTCGTGCCATGAAGCGCTCGCTCAACTATTATGGCGCAACAAACATGTTAGCATGGTACCTCTGACGAGAAAGAAGGCCCCATATGCCGTAAATGTGCTGATTCGGCTGGTTCACTCGGTATGAGACAACTCACCATCCTCGGGTTTGGATTCCAAAGATCCTCATCGTAAGGTTTTGGGCAAAAAGCTCTGGGAAAATTGCGCCCTAATCGCATACCAGCGCATCCCATGAGTGGCATTTCAGTTGAGTTGAACTTGCCCTCTGAGTTGCGGGCAGTTTCGAATCGCTTGTCGGTCATGGGGACGGTGGATTGAGTGCCTTGGGCAGTTCCAGAAGGGTAGGCATCATGTAAGTTGTACTGGCGAAGCTCGACACGCAAAGCGTCCAAGTTGAGCGCACCGACCAAGCTAGGGAGCTTGTGCCATGGGACGATTTTGTTGACGAGGTGAAAGATGCCCACAAGCAACCGGTCAGTAAAGCTGGCCTTATAGCTGGGTCTCACGGCTTCGTCCATGTTGGCGGGGGCTGTTGATGGTATTCGAAGGAGAAGGACGGGCAAGGCGTTTGCATCGGATGGGAGATGGTCTGAATATGTAAAAAGGGATGAAAGATACCAGAGCCGATGAGTGGAAGTGACGCTGCGCCTGCTCTGGGCTTCAGCTGCTCACTCCTGCACATGCCCATCCCCATCAACCCTGTTACGCAGTCAAAGCCAGCCACGCTCCTTCCTCCAAGACGCCTTGTTGGGGTTGACCGGCTGCCTGAAGCTGCGACTTGCCTTGCAGCGCGTTCATCCTGGGAAGGGGTTGATGTACCACCTGGCGTGGTGACCAGGTATTTGCCAAGCCGCGACAGACAAGTTACAATATTGACTGGTTCGGTTGCGCAGCCAGGCCTCCAGCTCGCATGCAAATCCCTTTCAGCTTATCCAGCTACAACACGAGAGTTGGTCAGAGTCCGCTTCTTCTTGGTTCCTGTGACCCTGATCCTCAGCTTGTGTAACCAACACGTCGAATCGCTGGGTGGCTGCACATGCCAACCTGGACTTCGACATGTGCGTGGAGGAGCAATATCAATTCATCTGATCATATTTGGGTGTTAGCCTTCCATCATCCTTTGAGGTGACAGTATCCAGACACACCTGAAGTCCCAGAGTAATCTGCATCAGTACCTCAATCGCCAGTATGCACTTGACCCTTACCAACATTGCGAAGACGGCGTTCACGGGAGGCTACCGCGACAAGTCCACAGCAACATCCCACCACGATGAAGAAGATCACAGATACATTCGCGGCGACATCGAAACTCGAGGCCCGTGTCCCGGGCTGAATGCATTGGCGAACCAGGGGTATCTGTAAGTTGCATTGTCCTGCTTCTTTTCCCCCGAAAATGTCTTGTGCTGATTCGAGTGTAGACCACGAGACGGCAAAAACCTCACCATTCCTCAAGTCCAACATGCACTGGAGACCGCCTTGCACATGTCACCTCTTGCCGCCGCTTCACTTTGCAGCAGTCTTCCTCCTCTGTTGCGTAAGGACGGTACATTCGACCTGGTTGACACACGCCGCCACAATGTCATCGAGCACGACTCCTCCTTCACTCGGCTTGATTTCCACCAGGGTGACAACTACACTTTTCAGCCAGATATGCTGCAGGCCATGATCAATGATGCGGATGGCGGACCCGTCACTCTGCGATCGTTGGCGAAGACATTCATCCGTCGGGACAAGGAGAGTCGGGCTGCAGGAGCTCCAAGGTTGCCCTTGAATCTCTGGTTTGTGCGAGTGTTACAGGCAGTTGGGGTGATGAACACGGCTCAGACTGGTGGGATCTTGACCAAGGAAGTATTGCATGCTGTTTTCGCCGAGGAGAGGTTCCCGGAAATCATCCTCGAAAACCCGACACCGCGGACTGTCTTGACATTGCTTGGGAATGCCTTGGGGATGATGCGATATGTCATATTCGGGCCTTAGGACGACTAGAAGCAGTCGAAGCACCTCTTGAGTATTATTACCGCCGCATCAAAGTTGCGAAGCTCGATTATAGGTTTTTTCGAATTCTGCAAGGCTCTAATCTGCCCAAATGCTCCCCAGTACAATTGTCCGATATATTGCCGATAACCCTGCATGCCCTGTTTGCCTGTTCAATCATCCAGTCTTTCACCTGTCTTCGAGTAACAGGAGTTTGTTTTCAGCCCAACGCTACCTTAGACCCAATACATTTGCTTCAGTTCTCAGTCTGGCGGGAGAATTTACTATTCTGGAGCCTGACCCTTTGTCCCAGTCTCCCTCGGCTGTTCACCGGCGGCAACCTCCTCGATGGCTTCGCGGAGGATGCCCAGGCCCTTTGCCATGTCTTGCTCGGAAATGTTCAACGGGGGGATGAACCGCAGGGTATCGTAGATGGAGGTGGTGAGGATCAGCATGCCCTTGTCCATGCACCTGGCCTGGACTTTGGAGGCGAAGCCCTTGCCGGACACGAACTCGATCGCCTGCATCAGCCCGAGCCCGCGCACGTCGTGGATCATGTGGCCAAAGTCGGCCTTGGCTTGGCGCAGCATGTCGGCCATTTCCTTGCCGCGCACGTTGACATTCTCCAAAATCTTCTCCTCCTGGAACGCCTTGGCCACGGCGACCCCGGCCGCGCACGACACCGCGTTGCCCGCATATGTCCCGCCCATGGAGCCGGGCTTCTGCGTGTCCATCAGCTCCTTTCGTGACACGATCCCGGACAGCGGGAAGCCGTTTGCGATGCCCTTGGCCATGACCAAGATGTCGGGCCGGACGCCCCAGTGCTCGATAGCGAACATCTTGCCGGTCCGACCGAACCCGGATTGCACTTCATCTGTCACCAGGAGGATGTTGTTCTTGTCACAAATCTCCCGGACCCGGGCGAGGTATCCTGGCGGAGGGGGAACGTATCCGCCTTCTCCGAGAACGGGCTCGATGAAGATGGCTGCAGTATCTGATGGGGCAGATTCTCTCTTGAGAAGGAGCTCCAGCTGATTCACAGGATCCATGCAGCAGTTGTCGAAGCCATGTTTGCCGGTATGTTGAGCGATGGAACACTGCGCACAGTAAGGGAATGGCACTGAGAACACTCCTGGCATAAGCGGCCCATAGTTCTCGGAATAGATGGTCTTTGACCGCGTCATTGCCATGGTCCCGAAAGTGCGGCCGTGGTAAGAGCCCTGCATGACAATGATGTTCTGCTTCTTGGTGGCATGGCGAGCCAGCTTGACGGCCGCCTCGACGGCTTCCGAGCCCGAGTTCCAGAAAAAGAACGTGTCGAGGGATTTGTGCGGCATTAGCGGCAACAGCGACTCAATGAGCTCGAGATAGGGTTTTTGGAACGCAATATTGACCTGAGCATGGACGATTTTGGCGGCCTGAGCTTGAACGGCCTGGGTGACGGCGGGATGGCAATGGCCCAGATTGGCCACGCCAATCCCGCAAGTGAAGTCGAGCATCCTCTTCCCCGACGCCATGGTCACATAGCTCCCCGACCCGCTTTCGATGACTTCTGTGGAGAGACGTCCAATTCCTTTGGCCACATGGCGAATGCCAAACTCGGCGAGCTTGGGAGCGCTCATAGTGGTCGATGCTTGTGGGTCGAGGGGTCTCCGGATGCAGTGTTGGCTCCTCGAGTAGCAAATAAGAAGCCAACGCAGTGACCCAAGAAGACAGGGATAATCTCTAGGTAACCCGGCTGTCCAGATCTCGAGTATTAGAGGCTTGGAAACGGACAGGGAAAAAATGAAGCCGCTGGTGGTTGCAGTATTTTGGCCTGGATATTGATTACGTTTAACCTTTACGTCATTGGCCAGCAGCGGACAAGAGCGGGTAAGTGACGTTCGGGCTCTTTGATTTTCCGGCTCCGGGATACAAAATGTCAAACAAGCTTCGAGTTCCGTAGCACAAGCAATTGTGGGAGATAAGTCGTCAAAGCTAATAATCAAGTCGCCATACTCTACAACATACTACTACGGGACACTAGTATCTCAGTAGCTCGGGCCTCAGCTGTCTAGTTGTCGTACCCAGCTCAAAAAAGCCACGAGCTCTGCCTGTCCTCTAGCATTCTAACAGCCAGGGAGCTTAACAGCAACCCTCTCCACAGGAGCAGAGGTCTGAGCCCTGTATACACCCGCTCTGCTCATATCTTGATGTTCTCCTCTGGTTTTGTGTGCTCGACAGTTGCTTCAACCTTCTCGGTCATCAACTCTTTCACGCCCTTGAGGAACCAAACGCCGACCAGGGCAAGGACAACAAAGGGGATGATGCTGGCCCAGGCAAGTCTGTACGCGTGAGCATACGCCCAGTGGCTGGCATCGAGCGTCTTAGCCTGGATGGTCTCATTCATTCCTGGGACTGTGGACAGGCCAGTCCCGGCAGTCAGGGCTGTTATGAGGGCAGGCACAGATGACTCGGGTAACCCGGCTGCGACTGCGGCATTCCCGACCTTGGTGGGATAGGATTTAAGCTTGCCGTTGATGATGGCATCAAGAACTGCCGAGCCGAATGCTCCTCCGATAGCGCGGGCAGAGAAACCCAGACCAGTTGCAGTGGAGAGGAAGGCGTGAGGAGCGGTGAATTGAATCAATGCCACAATGAGGGTCAAAGGACCGGATTGCCCAAGGCCGGACAGAACGTTGAACCCAATTTGAGCATTGTTCATGCTAGGTGTGATAACGGCATAGCAGATGCAGCTGGTAGTCACAGTCCATTAGTGTGGTGTTTGGCGAATGACCTGCAAGCACTTACACAGCGAGGAATATAATGAAAGTCGCAATCAATGGAGACTTCAAATCCTTATACTTGGTAGCGTACAGCCTGCGTATCTCGTTAGCAGCTGCAACTACTAGAGAAGTGCCGCACACTCACGTTAGGGGGATGGACGCGAACAAAGTCACAAGATTGTAAGATAGCTGTCGGATGGAGATTTTCCATGCATTGGTCTGGAAACCGAGATTGAGCACGATTTGAGGTGTCACGCTGTTGACGGCGCTGTAGAAAATCCAACCCTCGACTGCAAAAGCAAATACTGAGAGGGCGAAATTTGGTGACCCCTTGAAGAAGACGTGGGCGACAATTCCATCGGTCCGGCCTTTCCATTCTGTATTCTAACGTTAGCGAGTGTGATAGCAAGAAGACGCCTGTTCTGCGGTGGTACAAACCATAAATACAGAAAATAGCCAAGAATCCGAGTCCAATGCCCAGAGGAGCAGCAACATGGACATCTGACCAGGCGTAGGCACCTCCTGCCCAGTCCAATGCTAGTAAAAGCAGTGTACAAGCCACGATGAACATGAATGATCCAATGGGGTCGATAGCCCAGATGTATTGTTTCAGTGACATCTTAGGGTAGTCGGAGCGTCGAGTGGGATGGTAGAAAAGGACGAGCCCGAGAAAGGTAGCGGCGTGGAAGGCGGCTTGCATCCAGAAGATGTCTCGCCAGCCTGATGGACTTTGGTTTGTGACACCGCCTGATCCCAGACCACCGATCCTGTAAAAGTTCGGTCAGCAAGTGGTGATACATCTTAATGAGTCGGGTGTAGCGTACAGTCCACCCACTGCACCTCCGAGAAAGGCGAAACCATTGGCGAGGGCTCTGTATTTGAGAGGCAGGACCTCGCTGGGAATGGCTTGGACAATGGCAATCGTGCTCAAAGTCACCCCAATGAGGATACCCCCTCCAATGAGCATGGACATTGAGGTTGCCTTGGCTGATATGACTGCACCCGCAAAGGCAATGAGTGGCGGGATTGATGCTAGCCATTTCCGATCCAGGACATCACTTAGACGACCGACGATGGGAGACAGCACGCTCTGCATGAGCAAAGGCCCCTCTGATTCTCAAAGTCAGCAAGCGGGAGCGGTAGTCAAAGCTATCCTCCGTCACTCACGAATGATCCAGCCTGCAATTGGTGCATCGCCCAAATCTCGAATGATGAAGGCAATCACAGACCCAGCAGCCACGACGACGAAAACTTGAGCCATAATGGCAAAACAGGTGACAAAAACGACGAGCCATGATCGCCAACTCAGGTTGACGTGCTCAGCCTCGTTGAGCTCTTGGATATGTTGCATGGGAGCCTCGAACTCTGCGGCCCGCTGTCTCTCAATCTCTTGAATTTGCGTGGCATTTTCGATGTTTTCGGTCGTCTGTGAGACGTCCTTCTCAGCCACCATCTTGTTGAGTTTGAGTATCCTCGGAACTAAAGGTGAAGAACGACAGAAAGGGAGGTAGGGAGCGATGTTGGTCAGGGGAACTTTTGTCTGGAAGCCTTCTCTAGGGAGTTATAGGCTGTCCACGGACCGGTACGTATCATGTTCGACTTCTTTTGTCCACGTTCTGGCCACCATTTTTGCCCCGGCAGTTGGTCTGGGGGCGTTCACCGGGCACACTCCGTTGACCTCCTCCACAAAAAGCAGCAAATTTCAGGCATGCGGTGGCTGAGGATGGGGCAGGATAGTCAATCTTGGGGTACAAGCTAACTGTCAATCGTCCGTCTAAGTTGTGATTATGCATACTTTGGGGGGTATTTTCCGGGACTGCATCTGACCCGCACGTGGCGATGATTCGGCGTACTTTGAGCGTACTTGTACGAGGAGGTGTTTGGCGGCACGCGGTGCAAGCAGTGGGTAAAAGCCAGGATCGTAATGGAGGTGGATGGTGGAATTGTGGCATCTTGCGGAGAAGCTGGAGCTGCTTGTGGGGTCCGATATGTCGACGATGTCCTGTTTTGACAAGTGTCAGTCGCCTGCGCACAGCTCGCCGGCTTTTTTGATACCCGAAGGATTTGGCCACAGCTCTGAGGCGTTCGGAGCTGCGCTGGTTCTCCGTGCTATGATTGAAGCACACTTCAGTGGTCGGAAGGGATCCCTTATCAGGGCATTCTTCAGGCGGTATGCATGACTAAGTCAATATGTCTGACAACACACCTGTCTTGCTGTTGCTCGTGAAATGGTGGATGGGTAGAGCTTCGAGATAGCGGACAGTATATGCGACGAGAGTGTGGTCGTAAGCCAGCTCTCTCTCTCCAACGCTACAAAGCTGCGCGACAACTCCAGACACTACAGTCACCATCAACACCTTCAATGAATGAAATCTACGCTTGCATTAATTTCTCTACACTGTCTAATGAAGGTCTAGAACGATCGCAACAGCGACGGTGAGAAAGACAGCACAACTGAATGCTTCACTTACGTGTCTTCACTATTCGCTTGACTTGCATGTCTTCGCTATTGACTTCACTGTCATGGATCCTTATGCACTCATGGTGATTTTCTTGCTCGACACAGTCAGAGGCAAGTGACGCATCTTCTCATGGTAATTGTCCTCAATTCACTCTGAAGACCCAACAATATCTAATGGACTCACAACATTCACTCGTTGATTGTTACATCCGCGAGTCTGTCACTACTACTGTGTTATAAATTCCTCTTCAATATTTTCTTTCTGTCTTTCTTTCTTTCTTTCTCGCTTGACAACTTCTTCGTGGCCTGGTTAGACAATTCACACCATCATGGATGCACCAGACCTCATACAGAAGGTCAAACCACAGGCACCAAGATCCAAACCAGGCTTCCCCCAGATGGGAGTTTTTCGCGCCACAGTCGCGTCAACAGTCGCGTCCACAGGGAGTCCTCTGGAGATGCGGGACGTTGAACATGGAAACAATGATACAAACCACCCTGTGCTCAATCCTGTGAATGTGCGAAAGAGACCAAACGCTTCAGCTGGAAAGGACGAATGGGAAGACGGCAGTGGCGCGGAAGGAGACAAGCATCAATTTGGAATTTCTAACAAGCCCCCGAACAAAGGGAGGGTCATCAACAAAACACCTCGATTCAACAAAATCTCCAAACCAACGGGTGAAGAAATCAAAGAGCTGTCTCAGTCAAGTATGTCTTTGATCCATATCCGCCAACGCCCTCCTTGGGTTTGATATTGTTCCCTACCGACTGCTACTGACACAAACCTATTCAAGGAAGCGCCGTAGATTGGCGAAACCGCAAAGAAGTCGAAGAAGCTTACAGAAAGAAAGTCTGCGCAATGATTGACGATGACATCCTGGACCAAGTCAACGCAGAAGGAGGCATCACCCCGATCGGAAGAATGTACAAGGCTGTCTGCTGGATGCTGGAGCGACAAAATGGTGACAATGCACATGTTACCAACGAGGCAGGTCAAGAGGACATCACAACCTTGAGGGCTGAAAATGAGGCAATGAGGAAGGCGATCGATAGAGCCATGCAACTGCTGGAGTCCGCATGAGCCAAGGATTCTGATATGTCGCGAAAGATCTTGTGGTTGACTCTGTGCTGGACCGGCTTTGTTACGGAAAGAGACTGTGCCAGCGCAGCGAGACTGCGCATTCGGGCCTCACGCCTCACACCCTGTGATCGAGGTTTAAGCTGTTGAACATGGTGATCCACAAGCTCCAGAACATTAGGTAGTAAGGACATGAGGTAGCAAGATACTGAAATGCGCTATTCTATCCTCCCATCCAGGTATAGAGTCTATGTCTCAAAAAGTACAACCGCGTTACCCCGACCACTGTGATTCTAGCCCTCGGCGCCTCTATAACTTGGCCTGCTTCGGGCTCGGGAAGACTGCTTTATCGTGCACACACGTAACACAGAGCTTGTTATTCACGTAGATCTTGCCCACAATGTTTGCCGTGTTCCTCCCAGCAGCTTGAACCTCACAGTCCACAATCGCCTTGCTGCCCATCGGGACTGGCCGCAAATAGCTCATGGTGATCGTCCTGCTGACATGTCCACCATCCAGGAACCCCGGGCGCGCGATCGTCAGGAGCGCCGTACTCGTCAGATTATCCAGCAGCGTCGCCGAGGCGCCACCGTGCAAGTTGCCAGATTTGTTGCACAACTCCGACCCGACATCCAGGCTCCATTTCACAAAGTTGGGTTGCGCATCGAGAAGTTCCAGGTTGGCGTTTCGAAGTGAGTGCGTGTCAAAACCGAAGTATTCTGGGTCGTCAAGGACTTCTTTTTCAAGACGAAGGACCCGGTCGCGGAGCGGTAGAGCGAGGAAGTCCTCGACCTGGAAGACTTTGATGTGGTGGCTTACTTTGCTGGCTTCTGACATGATGGCAAGTGGAAAACAAAATTACTGAAAAATTGGATGATGCTGTTTATTCCAATTGTCGTTGGTTGGCTGCTCAAATTTTCGGACAAAGTAATTGTATATCAATTTCGGTTCTGTATTTCTCGGACTTGGAGGTGGAATTCAAATCAGAGTGTTCAAAGCTGAAAGAGATAGTCCTTGGAGACTATCTATAAGGCTTCTATGAGGCAGTCAGCCGCAAAAGAAATGGACGTCAGCGAGGATGTTGGTCACGGTTGGGTGTAGAAAATGGGAATTTGATGAGATCGTCCTCAGTTGCCGAGGCACGCGAGGTTCACTCCTTTTAGCTTCAGCACGTGGTGATAACGATAAAGGGAGGTAAGCCGCCAATTCGAGCATCGCCATCGCAGTCAGCCTCCCTTCTGTTCCCCCCGCTCTAATTAACGAGTTAAACAGCCATTGGCCTAAGGGGATGCATGATTACAGTGCTAACTGGTCCATCCCCAAAACGTTTGATCGCCAACCGACTGACTATCACGGCAATGTGTGAAGATGTTAGACGCGCGCTTTGGACCCCGGACGTATGCAACCTAAGGATAGTGAGCCTGATGCGCATTCCAGTCCCCATCACGGACAACACGAGTATTAAAGCCAACGTTGCCTGTCCTTCATCTCCACTCGGTGGGATCCATCTCGTTTCAGCTTCTCAGCCGATCATTGACGCTTCTGTAGACCCCTCGTCTTGAATATGGTGTTATTGGAATGGTGGTACCATTGTCAAGACGATGGACGAGGACGAAAATGTCGATAACGCTACCTCTGCCGAGAACAACAAACAATCCAGACGGGAGCGGCTAAAGGGAGCCCTCTCCCGCACCAAGAGCAAGTTCAAGAAGCACACAAGTGACACAAATGAAGAGAGGGATCTTCCGGATGACGTGAACGAGTTTTTGGCTGCAGGCAGGACATCTCTCTCGAGCGGACCACGGCCAGGAGATAGTCTTCAGCATCCTCAACGCACCCCTGCCACCTCGAACCTTGACCAGAGCTCGCCGGTTTCTACCAGACCATCGACGTCTGAATCATTCGCGAATCCCTCCGCCCCCCAACGCTCACCGAAGAAGGTCTCTGTCCCAAGAATAGACGTCACAAATTCTCAACGCTGGCCTCGGGCTCAACCCATTGGAACTACCGAACAGGATATCAACGACTTCCTGCGTCCTGAATACCAAGGGCGCAGTCAATCAGTCAGCTCCTTCTCCAATAAACCGAAGCGCAAGGGACGTGGTAGAGGACTCAGCGTCTCCTTCATCGAAGCCCCCCCTGTCATTATTGGCGAGGGCGGGGATGATGCGCCTACACCTCCAGTTGAGATCTCAAAGGCCAGACAACGAGCCCGATCTGCCTCGCCGATGCCCAACCGCGGGCAATCTCAGTCGCGTGACCACTCGGGAAGTCCTATGAACGGCGCCTACGATCTACGAAATGCACCCCTCCCTCATCCACCACGTCAGGGTGGTCAACCCCCAGATATCTTGCGGCCTAGGATGCTACAAAGAGTACAGACAGGGAACTTCTCGGGCAGCAGAGGGGCATCTGCGTTGGATAAAGAGTTTGAAATGACACTTCGTCTGGGGTCAAATGCAGTCAACTCTCCGGTCAGCCCGGGAGAATCACCTAATACTCCGGAGCTCCATGCTCCGAAACCAGTACGGGTGATCCACCCGCCACCACCAGTGCTGGAAGAACCCATACAGTCACATCTCGTCAAGAAGGAGATTCAGAGTACAGATCTGCGCAAACAGTTCAGAGAAGGGGATGCCTTACGTATGCATCTCGATACGGAAACGCCAGATGTCGTCGACAGCATCGCTGGTGATGGGGCAGTTAGGGGTGGGATCCAGCCTGATGAGCAAAGGCCTTCCAAATGGATTTGAAAACGATCTCTGTTGGCTTCTAAAGTGCTCTACGTCTATGAAATGAAGATCTAGCTAGATGTCCCGTTGACTGCGGTCAGCGCCTTGAAACCCTGGATCAGGTCATCGAGCAGGTCCTTTTCGTCTTCAATGCCAATGCTGACCCTCAGGAGATCCTTTTCCACTGTTGAATCGGTCATTGTCCTCCATTCAATCAAGCTCTCGATCCCACCTAAACTGGTCGCGTGATGGAAGAGATGGAGCTTGCTAGGCAATGCCCTCGCGAACTCCTGCGATTTCAAAACGATAGAAAATACCGGGCCATAGCCGTTGGGCATTTGTTTCTTCAGCCAAGTCTTGTAATCCTTGGTTTGCAGACTCGCATGATCCACCTTTTTAACGACGGACTTGATGATCTCCGCGTCAGAGAGAGACAGGCCTGTGCCGACAGTGTGACCCGTCAGCGCGCCGTCAAGGGCATCAACTATCCTTCTCGCCGATTCACTCTGCTTCATGACTCGGAGTTCCAGGGTTCGAATACTCCTCACACCAAGCCAACCTTCCAAACCGCCCATCACGGAGCCCAGATACACCCGATCCTGCAACATCTTGGGTATCCACTCCTTCTGTTTCACAGCCAAGACGCCACACAGTAAATCGGAGTGGCCACCAAAGTACTTTGTACCTGAATGCATGACGATATCCGCACCGTGCTTGAAGGGATCCTGTAGGGGCGGCGGCGCAAACGTGGAGTCTACGCTGAGGTATGCACCTCGTGAATGCGCAATGTCCGCGTAATGTTGTATATCAAAGGCCAACCCTGTCGGATTGACCGGTGTTTCCAGATGCAAAAGGTCCCCCTCTTGCAAATCTTCCGGTTTGCAGTCCAGCGGCAGGAGCTGCAGTCCAGAAAGCCTTTGGTGGAGTCTCAACACCCCATGGCATCCATGGTATCCTGCACCAATAGCCACTCTCTTTGGGTTCAGAAACGTGATCAGTGCATTGAATGCAGCGAGCCCAGAAGAATATGTCAAGCAAGGGTTCTTCAGCAGCACACCTAGGATCGTCTCCAAGCGTGATGTACTGGGTGTCGTATGGCGGGAGTAGTTATGTTCCGTGGGCTCAAAGATAGGTTCCGATCTTTCATGATATGGGCGCAGTTGCGCAGGGTCGTTGTCATAACGAAAGGTCGTGGAGACGTGAATAGGAGGGGCGACATCGTGGACCACGTTGAGAGGGTCGTCGGCATGGATGGCAAGGGTGGAAGGAGAGAGCGACGTCAAGTCAAAATGTTCACATAGATCTTCAACTGCTGGTGACTCGGCGGGGCGCGCGGGTTGAGGGTTTTCGGAAGAAGTGTCCCCATCAAGAGGCAAGGTCCCGTTGGTTGTGACCATGTCTAGGGGATGCGTATGAGATGTTATGACCTGACTCTAGGGGGATCTTTCAAATAACAGTGTTCAGTGAAAATGAATCTTCAAAATCGGCGCCCTCCCAATGACATGGACAAATTATGGGTGGATTAGTTACGATAGCTGCGGGGAAGCCCGTATCCCACCAGCTCACTCCCACTAACCCTGCATGCCCTGGTGGCCTTGGCCATTGAGCTCCTGCTAGCCCCTTGCTTGAAGTGATTGAACTGGATACAAGAAAGTTCGTCCTACTGTGAGAAGGTGGTACGGTAAGCCATATTATGTTCTAACATGGCTGGCAGTGATCGCCAGGAACGAAGGATATTTAAAGGAAGCCTTCCCTAATCATCACATGCGGCGCTGGGCAGGTCCAAATAGTTGCTGGTTAGTCACCCACCTGAGTTCCCCCCTCCATCCTTTGTGTTACACAACATGCTCCCATGAACAAGCTTGTCAAATGCTCTCAAAAGGCCTGTGCCAATCAAGCATGATCACGAGGCACACCAATTTGCCAGTAGTGCTAAGCTTGTGTCCCTAAATACCTCGTGTCTCTGTTGGCTCGACACAGGACTTCATATCTTCCCAAAGTATCGCCCCAACGATGGAGGTATTCATTGCGAACCTTGACTCAAGGTTCACCAGAGACAAGTTGAGAGAGTCCCTGACTCCAATCCTCTCCGAATTTCAAATCTATGTCTTCGAAGTCCGGAAAGCGATTGGGAAGACATTCGCGACTCTCACCATTCCAGATGCTCTCAAAGCACGGAGCCTTTTGTCCAAAGCACGTGCTTACCCAAATCTCCTCTTATCTCCATCTGGGCGACCTGCATTGTTCGATGTGAGTCGTAGACGGGCGGATCCTCACTGGCTGCGTGTGCTGCACAAGGAAGAGAAGGACCGTCAGAGCCTCCAAGCATGGCAGAAGTCTTCGAAGCTGGCCCCAGAAGCCCTAGAAGGCGAAAAAGACAGGGATCTGAAAATTACGACACTGCGCTGCGGCCGATGGGAGGCAGCGACTGGAAAGACTACATTCGTGCCTTATTTCGAGGTCCATACAGACGGCAAGCTGACAAGGGATACACGAGCACTGGTGGTACAAGTTACCGCCACACCTTCCAAGCGCCACGATCTAGTTATGGACCTGTACTCCATCCTCGCTCTGGCTGTATCACCGGGGAAATCCTACAGTACTTTGACCATCACGCTGGAAACTGCCCCAAAAATCTACGAGCATGACGCCCCTGCAGCGACTCCCGACCTATCTGAGTTGTTTGAAGGTTTACTCCTACACTCGCAACCTCCCAGGAGGTTTCGTGAGTGCACGTTACCAGGCTCTGATTCTGGCGTCGTCGGCAGCTGCCTGACATACAGCATGGTCGTGTTAACAGGAGCTGCTAACCTGCAACGCCGCGTCAAGGCAATGACTTACCATCGTTTTCCTATCACAAATCTGCCAGCCACTTCTCCCCCTTTCCGACAAGCCAGCTTCTCAAGACAATTGTCCAGTCTGAATTCACATGTTGCGGCACTAAATTGCTCTTTCGCATGGAGGTTTCAAATACATGGATTGTGGGCCAACGGCGTCCTCTCTCCAGCAGACGTCCAGTCCCTCCTGCCCGCGATGAGTGACTTGGTAGCTCGGTCAGGCGAACAGACAATGATTTCGGTTGTGCGACGACTTAATCTACAACTCTTTCATAATGATGCCACCAATGACCAGAAAAACAGCGCTGTGAACATTGCGTTAAACAGTCTTCAACAGGACGCGAATCCTTTCCTTGATTGCGATACCGCGCAGAGTTCCTCGCAAGACTTGGTGTCGACTCACCGCGTCACTGTTACCCCTACTGGCATATACCTGTATGGTCCAGAGCTCATCACGTCGAACCGTGTCTTGCGACAATACCGCACACATTCTGACTGCTTTCTCCGGGTTCTATTTTCCGAGGAGGATGGATCACGCATCGAGTTTGATAGGGACACTTCCAATGAACGAGTCCTGCAGGGCCGTTTCAAGTCAATTCTTCGTAATGGCTTGGACATTGCCAACGAACACTTTGACTTCCTCGGTTTCTCGCACTCGTCCTTGCGGTCACAAACATGTTGGTTCATGCGACCTTTTGTCCATGATGGCTCTTTGCTATTTGCAAAAGACCTCATCAGCAAGCTTGGAGACTTCAGTGTGATCAGGTGTCCGGCCAAATGTGCGGCACGAATTGGTCAGGCATTCTCTGAGACCAAATCGGCTATACGGGTGCATCCGAACATCGTCCGAGTGGACCCTGACGTCAAGTATGGACGATATTTGTTCACGGATGGTTGTGGTACAGTTTCAAGGACCACCTGGAAACGGCTGAGGGGAAATGTGCTGGCCGGCGATCAACCTACTTCCTACCAGATTAGGTACAAGGGTGAGTTAAGGTGAGCCAAAGTGGTTCAAGGGCCTTTGCTAACTGCTTGTCAGGTGCCAAAGGAATGCTTACAGTCGACACGCGCCTGGAGGGAGACCAGATACATCTACGAGAATCAATGGTCAAGTTCACAGGTAGCCCATCCGACGAGATTGAAATCTGCGGCTCTAATCTTCGGCCACTCCCTTTCAAGCTGAACCGCCAAATAATCAAAATCCTGGAGGACCTTGGGGTTCCTGACTCGGCTTTTGAAAGGCTGCAAGAACAGGCTATGCAGCGACTACGTCTCAGCGCCTCCTCCAGATCTGTTGCTCTTGCCTTTATCAACGAACACCTCTCCGATGGTAATAGCGGGTTGCCCACGCTTCTCAAATATCTAGATTGCATTGGCGTTGATGCCACGGGAGACAGCTTTTTGAGGGATATCCTGGGAGCACTATTACAAGTCCAGCTCCGAGAGATCAAATATCGGAGTCGCATCCTGGTCCCAGAAGCTCTCACGCTCTACGGGATCAGCGACGAAACTGGTTGGCTTGAGGAAGGCGAGGTCTTTGTGACCTTTTTGGATAAGAAGACCGGAAGCCATTCCTGCTTGAGTGGACGTGTGGCTGTCACGCGGTCACCTGCTCTACATCCTGGCGATGTGCAACTTGTTCAAGCCGTGGCACCACCTGACGAGTCTCCACTCTGGAACCTCCACAACAGCATTGTCTTCAGCCAGCGGGGTACTCGCGACCTACCCAGTATGCTGAGTGGCGGCGACCTAGATGGTGATCTCTTCAACGTCATCTACGACGATGAGCTCTTGCCCCAGAAGACTGTCATTCCCGCTGCATATCTGCCAGTGGTGCCTATGAACATTGGCCGGGCAGTCACTGCCGACGACATGGCCGGGTTCTTTGTTGACTTTATGCAAAATGACCAACTTGGGAGGATCGCCAGTCTCCACCAAGTCTTCGCTGACCTTGACGGCACCCTCTCAGACAAGTGCCTCCTGCTCGCCGAGTTACATTCCAACGCCGTGGACTTTTCCAAGAGTGGCGTCCCTGTGGACACCAAGCGGATCCCGCGAGGCCCCGAGTATAGACCTGACTTTATGGCTCCAAGTGCAAGTATCAAGGTCGAGCAAGGGATCAAAAGACCCGAAGAAGAGACACCTATGCCAGACGGCCGCCAGCGCTATCGCTACTACGAGTCGGATCGCATTTTGGGTCGTTTATATCGAGCCGTGAACGAGGATGCCTTCTTTGATGACCTCGAGGACGATACCTCCTCGCTATTCAGCAACCCTGCTACCGATGAAGTATTGAGAGATGTTTGCGACTGGGTGGAGAATCATCTCGGCTTCTCCCGTATTGAGACCTTTCTTGCTGCCGCGAGGGAAGTGAGAGACTAGTAAGTTTTGTATGGATGACGCTAGGCTAAGCTAACATGGGCGAGTTATGAATCGATGTTGACGGACATAATGTCTTCATATGCAGTTCGGCGCACGGAGCAACTGACCGAGAAAGAAGTGTTCATCGGCAAGATCTTAGGTCGCTCTGGAGCAGCAACCAAACGCCAACGGGAGCAATCCGATTACATGAAGTTGCAATTCAATCACGAACTTCGGCAAATCAAGTCACGAATGGAGGTCTTGACTATGGATGACGGTGATTCTGGGTTTGTTTGCCTCGCTGCTGCCTGTCTTGATCTGGCCGTGCATGAGACTGCAAATCGTAACATCAAGTTGCGCAGCTTTGGGTGGTTTGCCGCAGGCTTATGTGTGCCCGAAATCGTGAAAGAGACAGAAAGCGTCCTGAGTGCGTGACCGGCTTTCCGTCGATCTTTCAGGTGTGATGAATTGTGAAGGGCAATGAAATGATCTAGCGAAAGAATGATGTCTTAGTGTACGAAGAAGACTTCACCTAATCGAGTCTCAGTGGGCTTGACCTGGAAGACAGGATTTGGGAATCTTGTCAAGAGGCCAGATCTCGGTAACCCCTAGTGATAATGATAATGAATGCTTGCGAAGAACAGTCTGCGGGATCATTGTAATTGAACCGACAAGGATGCAGATCCAACCAGCAAATGGGGACGACTACTGGACAGGGCATCTGGTGACAAAATTACTCGATGGTCAGGAGTTCATATTATCCAAATCGCTCCTTGAGTGGACTTGCTTGTGAAGGACGAGATCAAGTTGTTACTTATCGAGGACATTGTTTCTCTACGATGAACAACGTGGGATATACCGAGTACACTAAAGACCGCGGTTCCCCTTGTCTACGAAGCCTTGCTGGAGACCCGATCCTCCTTGATCATGGCCGCGCCCTTCTCTCCAATCGCGTAGACGGTCGCCATGGGGAACGCGCTCGGCTGCATAGGCAGCACGCTGGCGTCGACGACTCGCAGTCCCCGCACGGGACCTTTGACCCGTAGCCGGTCGTCGACGACTTTGCCCAGCGCGCACGTCCCCAGCGGGTGGTTGATCAGCGTCACGGCCTCGCGCACAATGTCCCGCGCCACGGAGGGGTTCTGCACATCGACCCCCTCGGCAGGGTACACGCGGCGCTTGACGCGCGGGCGGAGGTGCGGCGAAGTGAACACGCGGTCGACGAGGGCGAGGCCCGCGGCGAGGACGTCGACATCGGCCGGGTGCGAGAGGAGGCCATAGTCGATCCGCGGTGGGGCGAACGGGTCTGCGGACGTGATGTGCACGGAGCCCCTGGAGGCCGGGTACATGAGGACGGTTTGTAGGGAGATGCAAGGGTTTGTCGACGGTGGATTTGGGGATGATGAGAATGCCGCCGCCGGCGGCGGCGGACCGGGCATGAACTTGGACATGTCGGCGTTGCCGTTGCGAGTGTCGCAAAACGCCGCGATGAGGATGTACTGGATCGCCGAGGCGGTGGGCGAGGCGAGCCGCGACGCGAGGATTCTTGCCTGTCGGGAATCGATCTCTGGCGCGGGCAATGACGGTGACGAGGACGAAATGGGTGGGAGAGAGGCCAGCGACGACACGGTTCGTTCCAGCGTGCTCGCGCTCACCAGCCCCGCGTACGACGTGAAGCCGTTCAGCCCGGGGCTGTTGGCCAGGAGACCCTCGCGCGACGTGGCGTACAGCGCCTGCTGCGCGGGCAGGAACGTCGGGTCCGTGTAGATGCTGTCAAGACTGGTTTCCCCGTCGGCGAGCTCGTAGCTCACGTTGGTCATGATCTGCTCCTGCGCGTTGGCGCCCACGTGCGGATTCTCGACTTGTGGAGTCACGCCCGCCGCGCGCAAGATCGACGCGTCGCCGATCCCAGAGAGCTCTAGGAGTTGCGGTGTCTGGATCGCACCGGCACAGAGGATGACTTCGGCTTTGGCGCGGACGGTATGTAAGGGGGTGTGACGGCCCGCATGGGCGAATTCCACGCCTCGCGCGATCTTCGATGTGGGGTCGCCATTGTCTTGTTCTAAGATGACCTTGGTGGCTGTGGCTTCCGTCAGGATCTTCAGGTTGGTGCGTTGCAGGATTGGCGCAATGTACCCCGTCGCCGCGTAGCTGCGCGTGCCCTTGTTGACGCTGCGGTCGATGGCGTTCAAGCACCCAAACCAACCCTGGTGGTCACCCGAGTCCGAGTACGGCTCCTTGGCCAGTGGCAGACCCGACGTCTCCTGCAGGGCGGCAAGGACGGCATCTTCGGTCGAGGTCCGCGCGCTGGCACACGACGTGTGGATGGGGCCCTCGCTGCCGTGCACCGCCGTGTCGATCGGGTAGAACTCTGGCTCGGGCTTGGTCGCGGGGTCGTAGTGCTCGACCCGTCGATAATAGGGGTACATGTCATCCCACGACCACCCGGTGACGCCCAGCTCTTTCATCTCGTCCCAATCGCGTCGCGACGGGTACGTGTAGGCCATGAAGTTGATGGCGCTGGAGCCTCCGAGGACTTTGCCGCGTGTGACATGGTAGGATCTGTTGTTGTTGGCGGTCTGCACGTTCACGGAGGATTAGTTTAGTTCGTCGACTTCTTCAACCCCTTTATGTTCAGAGACAATACATACCTGAGGCACCGTCGTAAAGTCCCACGCGTACGTTGGATTTCTTAGAAGGAACGCCAGCGTCCCCGGCGTCTCGACCAGGGGATCTCCCAGACGGTTCTGGCCGGCTTCAAGGACGCCCACGCGGACGTTGGGGTCCTCGCTCAGCCGCGCTGCCACCACTGCACCGGCAGTCCCGCCGCCCACGATGACATAGTCAAAGTCGTTGGTAAGGAAGTCCTCGAGGGAGCAAAAGACTCCCGTCCCCGGCCCCGCGTTTGTAGATGTTTGTTGGGTTTGTTCGGATCTCATTGTCATCAGCGGTCTACCAACTAGAGCTTCCTCCAGGATGCTGGTGATGACATACATGCTCCAGGCCTGCGAGCAAGTGTGCAGTTTTATATCCTTCCGTTATTCAAGGCATCTCACGAGGTGGGTAGTGCGCGCAGTGGAGTCGGCAAGGCTCAGTCACAGCTGGTTTCAGCATGGTTCGTGGTGTAGCATCGACCATGTCATAGGTACCACAGGCAGGTAAGCAGTGTGCCTCAGGGTAAACGTTAAGGGGTAAGGTAAGCAAGCCTTGGGTCTGGTCCAGAGACGCTGGTGAAGAGGCACAAATGGATGCTGTGGTTGCGAATTTGGACCCACGGACCCGCGATGAGGCTGTCCGTCGGGGAACTTTTGACAATCTGATGCGTTTTTGCCATCTCATCAGGCGTGACAAAGACAGGAGCACCAGTATCGGTGCCAGCTGGGTGCCAGTAAACCAGATCGTGCTGACTACCAAGAAAAGACAGTCTGTGCGGGTCTGGTTTGACTTTTTATTCATTGTGGGCCCCGACTACTTGGAAGGAGGATTTGCAGGTCAAACGACCATGTCTCGATACGTGGACAAGTGAATTTGTCAATGCAATTTTGACAAGGCTCAGGTTCCATTATTGGGCTACTCGTGGCAGTAAATAACAGTCCTCAACGACTTCGTTAGTCAGCCCCTTCACAACTCTGTCTGCGAGGTACTTACTTAGCCACTCGTTATATCCTCACTCAGCCCCCAAACCTACTGTAGTCCCACCCACCCCTAAGCAAAGTGCTTCCACGGACCGCACAAGCTGTGTCAGGGACTAAGGAACGAGTATGTATGCAGACTTGAAAGGCATGTAGGAGCATTAAAGTACTCGGTACTCGGTATATACCCGTCGACGGTACTTGGGAAAAAAGCGACCAAGTTGCTTCCCCGTATTGGGTTCATCCACCTTCCTCTTTGGACATCTACCTAGGCCCTGCAGGACATATTACTGGCTCCACAACTCATATTATATTATTATGCCACTACTACCGAGAACTACTCCTTACTTGCCTTACTCGTCCCTAGGCGAATCACGATTCCATTTTCCCATTCACCCATCAATCCTTCCACCTACCAAACCACCTCTCCGCCGCTCGTCCTTGTACTTACCTGCACACGTACATACGAGTACCCACTCGAAGGAGTATATGGCGGTCCATTTCCGCAGATATTACATATACATGACAAAAACATCGCATTACTCAGCTTGGACTTGTTCATTACACAAGCGCAAACAAGACTCCCGTTATGTATATGCCGTACTGGTCGTGAACCCATTTGTTCGCGACTCCTTGGACCCTGTCAGGTCAGCAAGCCTTTCCGGCAGTCCATATATCCCACACATATACTCGGTACACTCCCAGCTGTGGTTTACTTATGCACGTGACGGAGCATTACGAAAGCCACGACAGAATGCGGAGGATTGTGCTCGAGCAAACGTCCGACAAAGACTCCAACTTCTTGGGCTTAAATCTTGAGGTTTACACTCATGGAGAGACGCCTCGGCTGGATCTGCTTGTCAATCGTGGGGGATGGTCGGCTGGAACTGCCACTCCAACCCGCTCGAAGTTTAGCGAGAAACCCTCTAGTGGTTTCTCGTATCCTGACCTCTCAGCTTCTCAAGCAAGGGGTCGCTTCCCTATCACAGCGGTCTCATGACTGCTTCCCATCAACGATGTGAAAGCCTCTACGACGGAGATGTGAATTCCGTTATTCCACCAGGACCCCATAACACTCTATCCTGAGGCTAGGCACTCTTATTTTTCACGGAGATGATGATAACGGAGGCTTATATTCCGATCTATGGATTCCCACCATGTTAAATTTGTGACAACACATGCCTCTGCTTGAGGTTTGATATTCCCAAAATCGGGAATCAAGTTTAACAGAGACTTCGACAGCGCTTTACCAGTCACACCATGGCAATCGAGGCGGCAACGAACGGCGTCCACGACACGTCAAAAAATGGCGTCGTCAATGGCACAAAATCTACCTACCAGTATTCGTCTCATTACATGTGGAAACCGCGGCCGATTAGAATCATTGTCGTTGGCTGTGGTGTATCGGGAATTGCGGCCGTCAAGATCTTCAAGGAGAGATTCCCGGGAAAGCCAGTTGAGCTGGTCATTTACGAGAAGAATGCAGGAGTTGCGGGAACGTGGTTTGAGAATCGCTATCCAGGGTATGTTCTTCCATGTCACAAGCCAACTCTCCGGCCGCTGACATCTATGGAGCTGTTCGTGCGACGTACCTTCGCATGCCTATTCGTTTTCTTGGGAGGGAAACCCGTACTGGTCTCGCGCGTATGTGGACTGGAAGGAGCTGCTAGAGTACTTCACCGGTAGAGCCAAGGCATATGGGGTGTATGACTTTGTGCATCTCGAGCATCGAGTCTCAAAGGCCGTGTGGAATGACTCCACTGGACAATGGGAGGTAGAGATCGACAACTTGAAGACAGGGGAGAAGATTGTGGACAAAGGGGAAGTTCTAGTCAATGCGACCGGGTTTCTAAAGTAGGTGAGAGCTTCAATTTCCCCCAGGGCTACGGAATTAACACCCTCTCAGCAACTGGAAGTGGCCTGACATTCCTGGTCTGCAATCTTTCAAAGGTGTTCTCGCCCACTCGGCACACTACGATACATCTCTCAAGCTGGACGATAGAGTCGTCGGCGTCATAGGCTCTGGATCCTCAGCCATTCAGATCGTGCCTCAAGCCCAGCGAGGTCAGTATGTGGCATCGTATCATGTCCTAGTATGTAATGGCTGACCAAGGTGCCTATCACAGTGGCAAAACATTTGTTTTCGTTCCACAGGTCCCCTACATGGATTACTCCCGAACTCGTTGCTGAGCTCGCCCCACAAGGAAGAGAAACAGTCTTCACCAAAGAGCAGCAGGAGGCATGGGCAAGTGATCCTGATGGATTTCTCCGACATCGAAAAAGAGCCGAGAGCACCATGAATCACTTTTTCGACATCCAGGTCAAGAACTCGTCTTTACAGAAGCAAGCGGCGGAGGAAACGAGGAGGCAGATGATAGACCAGTTGAGCAAGAAAAAAGAACTTATTCCCAAGCTCGTGCCCGAGTTCGCGTTGGGGTGCCGCCGGTGAGCATACTCCGTTCCTCGAAATCCACAAAGACTAACGCGATGTATAGGATCACTCCCGGACACGGCTACCTTGAGGCATTGTGCTCAGACAATGTCACGGTCCAGACCGAGGAAATTCGAGAAGTCGTCCCGGACGGCCTCATCCTCGACGATGGCACGCACATCAAGTTGGACGTTCTCATCTGTGCCACTGGATTCAACACCTCGTTCTGCCCGCCATTCACTTTGGTAGGCGAGGGCGGCCAAGTGATAAATGAAATCTGGAAAGACGAGCCTCGCTCATATCTAGGATTTGGCGCTGCAGGATTTCCTAATTACTTTAGTTAGTCCGTTTCCAACACGACACATTGTCCAGCGATACTGACCGGGATAAAACTACAGTCACGAGCGGACCTAACTCCCCGACGGCCAATGGCGCCCTGATCCCGTGTTTCGAGTTTTGTTTGAGGTTTGCATACAATGCTGCTGAGAAGCTCATGACCGAGAACATCAAGTCCATCACTCCAAAGCAGGAGGCAGTGGACGACTTCCAAGAGCACAAAGATTCTGTCATGAAAGACCTTGTGTGGACTTCGTCGTGCCGATCATGGTTCGTTGTTTCTTTTCTATCCTATCCAGAACATGAAGGCAATGATAAAAAACGGGCCCTTCTAACTACCTTGTGGCTCTAGGTACAAGAATGGAACGATAGATGGTACGGTATGGGGCCCTTGGCCTGGTTCAGCCGTGCATTTCCTTGAACTCATCACCACCCCACGCTGGGAGGACTTCAACTTCAAGTATCGATCATCCAATCGCTTCGAGTTCCTAGGCCGCGGACGAACTGCTCGAGAACTCGAGGGCGGTGATCTCGCGTGGTACCTGGACCAGCCCGGCGCCTCGGATGCCGCGAGAAAAGAGATTGTGCACGTCAACGACCCAATAATGGCGTCGGATCCTGAGGAGTCCATAGTGGCCGGGGAAGAATAGTCTTGTACCAGGTCATCGTGATTGCGGTATAGTGACCAGTGTGATGCTGTTTGGTTGTGCATCAGATCTGCAATGCAATAGATGTCAGTGAACCAAATGGAGTATTAACAAAACTCTGCTACGAAGTTGATCTCTGCATAGGGAGCAGACGGTCTCTATGCAGTATACGACAGTGACAACCATCGTGTGGAAGATATCGCCGGTAGGCAGCTATGGGTATTGTGTCACCAAGGGTCGTGTTTCTGGGTTTGAAAACAAAACCTACTTTTGCGTCAGCCTCGGCAGCGCCAAAGACAAAATATCATAGGTCAGTAAAGCTAGGCATTTGTACGGCATTTCCGGCATGCATACTTCCGGCGCGAGAGACCTTTGAGCGTGGAGGGCCGGAAACTTTGATGATGCCGTGGTGGATTGAATCCAGGGCATGTGGTCCATGTACGTCTTGCTGTAAGCCCCTTAAAGTAGTTTGCACTTTTTGCCTCTGTCAATAGACAAATCATCCTCAATACCTTGAAGTGAGATCTCCAGGTGACAGAAACATCTTGTCTAGCCTTTCTCTCCCTCTAAGAAAAAACTTGATTGAGGATGGGTTCTTGCGCTAGGGGCCGAGGACCGTTCCAGGGAAAAGTTGCTATAGTCACAGGAGGATCAAGAGGTAGAGAGAGACACACACAAAGACATAAGCAACGACCCCACTGACAACGGTATCCAGGCATTGGGGCAGCTGTTGTGAGAAGTCTGGCAGCCCGAGGCGCGGACGTCTGTTTCAACTATACATCGGAGTCGTCCATCACCAAGAGCGAGACCCTGGTGGCCGAGATACAGGCAGAGTACGGCACGAGGGCTGTCTGCGTTCGAGCCGATCTTGGACAACCAGACGCTGGGGATAAAATCGTCGAAGCCGCCAGACGGTCTCTCACCCCGCCAGAGGGTGGTCGGTTCCAAATCGACATTGTCGTCAACAACGCGGGAGTCTGTCCGGCGGATCTCCTGCCGGATATCACCACAAAGAGCTTCTATGATTCCTATGCCATCAACGTACTTGGACCAATCCTCGTTATGCAGGCGGTTCTACCATACCTACCCCACGACCGATCTGGGCGGGTCATAAACATCTCTTCAATCTCGGCCACCATCGGCACACTCGGACACACCGTCTACGGAGGCACGAAAGCCGCACTCGACGCCATGACGAGAACGTGGTCGCGCGAACTGGCCGAGCGAGCGACTGTCAACGCCCTCAACGTGGGCCCCGTGCTGACCGACATGCAACCCATCCCGTACGTGGCGGAAAAGGTGGCCCTCATGAACACGATGACACCGTTGGGGCCCATCCGCGACACGGACACTGACGAGATGAAGGCCATTGCAAAGTCATTCAATGGTCGCGTGGCCTATGATTACGAGATTGGGGACGCTGTGGCTCTGCACTGTATGCCCGAGGCGCGATGGACGACAGGCATGATCATTGGCGTGAATGGTGGGTTTGACTTTATCCGGTGATCGCTATGGGTAGCGGCAGCAGCAGCAGCATCAGCAGTGCAGAGATAGATGCTCACAGTACCATTGTATATGGAGAAGCTGATATGGTACTTTGAGGAGGCGGAGAACTATTGTAGATCTGATCAGAAAGCCCATCTCAGCTGCAAACTCGGGGTACTTTGCTACGAGTGCTGCTACATGTATACCGAGTCTTGTGACAGCAAATCGCAATCATAGTCTGCCCTTCACATGACCTACAGAGGACGCGCAAGTTACTTTGGTAGTCGTGGTAGTCGATGAAACTTCCTTGGCCTAGACTCGCCAATGGGTGGCCAAGAAGCACAGGCTCGCTTAGGTGTTCCCCGGATTTGGCCCAAAGCTCGACATGCTCCCCCCCCCCCCCCCCCCCACCTTTTCCCGC